>NC_080542.1:3460000-3527500 GCF_028640845.1 Ahaetulla prasina
GCATGCTTTAAGATGGGTGGACAATTCCCAGAATTCCCC
Organism: Ahaetulla prasina; assembly: GCF_028640845.1. NCBI lineage: Eukaryota > Metazoa > Chordata > Lepidosauria > Squamata > Colubridae > Ahaetulla > Ahaetulla prasina. Next base: position 3,460,040 of record NC_080542.1, read on the forward strand.
AGGCATGATGCTTTAAGATGGGTGGACAATTCCCAGAATTCCCCAGGCATGATGCTTTAAGATGGGTGGACAATTCCCAGAATTCCCCAGGCATGATGCTTTCAGATGGGTAGACTTCAACTCCCAGAATTCCCCAGCCAGCATGCTTGAAGAGGGGTGGACTTCAATTCCCATAATTCCCCAGTCAGCATCCTTTAAGATGGGTGGAGTTCAATCCCCAGAATTCCCCAGCCAGGATGCTCGAAGATGGGTGGGCTTCCACTCCATCCCAGTCAGTCCTCTTCCTGACTCACCCATATTTTCTCTGCCGCAGTTGGAGCTCCTCCTGACGATGCCTCCGCTGAAGACAGTGAGTGTCGTCTGAAGGGAGGTGAGCTGTCCGTGAAAAAGGAAGAAGAAAAAATCAGAAGGGACAATCAGGAGTTTTTCTCCTTTTCGCGTCTCCTTGGCTAGGAGCCAAAAAAATAAGGAGGCTTCAGCAATTCTGACGGAGTTTTCTTTAGCAAGATTTATTGAAAAGAAAAAAAGTGGGGGGGGGGGAGGAAGAGAATTCCAGCAACGGAACACGGTTCCTGTTTGAGAACCGGTACCTGGGCACCTGTAGGAGAGTGGAGGCTGCCTGGTTTCCTTCTTTAACGAGTTTCCTAGGAGTCAGGATAACGGACAAGAAGATGGGCGGACAAGAGATGGGCGGACTTACGGGAGAGAAGAATTGCTGTTCAGAGTTGAAATGAGGGCGTCCTTGCCGCTCTCTAGGTAACATTATTGGAGCTAGAAGCAGTGGTGGGTTGCTACCGGTTCGCCCCGGTTCAGGAGAACCGGTAGCAGCAACAGCGGGAAGCTCAGCCAACCCGCCCCGACGTCATCAAATACGAGCGAAGTGGTAGCAAAGGTAAGTGAAACCCACCACTGGCTAGAAGGCAGTGGGATCTGTGAATAGGAGGAGGAGGAGGAAGTAGAGGAGGAGGAGGAGGAAGAGGAGGAGGAGGAGGAGGAGGAGGAGGAGGAGGACTGTGAGGTCTTTGGTGCTCTCTGAGCTGTTTTCTTGCAGATGTTTCATGACCCAACTAGGGAATGTCATCAGTGCTAGAAGGGAGTCGACTTGTGGCAAGAAAGGTCATAAAATGGGGCAAAACTCACTTAATGTCTGCCACCCATTCGCAACAGAAACTCTGGGCTCCATTGTGGTCGTAAGTCCAGGACTACCTGTATTTGGGGTGCGTGCGTGTGTGTGAGTTCGGAAGAACGCTCATGTTGTCCGGGAGGTCCGATCGACGTCTCCTCTCCCAACCTCTTGTACCTACTCACCTGTTCCTTCTCTGAAGGAGACCGTACAGTAACCCTCAATCCACTGGTAAGACGGGAAGCGGAAGACTTCTCCTTGAGGACTGGTCACCTGGACGGTATCGCAGTACCAGCTGCTCTCGGGGAAGCAAGAGTATGGTTCCTTCTGCAGGCGGATCAGCAAGAGGGGTCCCAAGTCCCGGTCGCAGGGCAGGTCCACTTCAGCCACCTGTTGGGAGAAGCCAAGAGAAAGGCTCGTGATCCCAGGAGGAGGAGGAGGAGGAGGAGGAGGAGGAGGAGGAGGAGGAGGAGGAAGAGGAGTGGGGCCACGTTACGTGTGGTTGGTCCTTGGTGTTGCTGCCGGAGGTTCGGGAAAACACTCTAGACAGGGGTGGCCACTTTAAGACTGGTGGACTTCGACTCCCAGAATTCCCCAGCCAGCTACTTCCCTTCCCTTCCCTTGTCCCCTTTCCCCCTCTCCCTCCTCCCCCTCCCCTCTTTCATTCCTTCACCTCTTGCCTCTTCTCCTCCTCTTCCCTCTTTTCTTTTCTCTTTTCACAACATCTGGAGTCTCCAAAGACCTATGCAAGGGTCCTCTTTGTAGACTTTAGTTCAGCATTCAATACCATCATTCCAGACATTCTTCTAACTAAGCTAAACCAGCTACAGGTACCGGAACAGACTTGTAAGTGGATCACAAGCTTCCTAACAAACAGGAAGCAGCAGGTGAAGCTAAGCAAGATCAAATCAAGTACCTGTACAATTAGCACAGGGGCCCCCCAAGGCTGTGTGCTCTCCCCACTTCTCTTCTCTCTGTATACCAATGACTGCATCTCCAATGATCCATCTGTTAAGCTGCTGAAGTTCGCAGATGACACAACAGTGATTGGTCTCATTCGAGACAATGATGAATCCGCATATAGACGAGAGGTCGAACGACTAGCCTTGTGGTGCAACCAAAACAATCTGGAACTGAACACACTCAAAACCGTAGAAATGGTGGTAGACTTTAGGAGAAACCCTTCCATACTTCCACCTCTCACAATACTTGACAACACAGTATCAACAGTAGAAACCTTCAAATTTCTGGGTTGTATCATATCGCAAGATCTAAAATGGACAGCTAACATCAAAAACATCATTAAAAAAGGACAACAAAGAATGTTCTTTCTGCGCCAACTCAGGAAGCTCAAACTGCCCAAGGAGCTGCTGATCCAATTCTACAGAGGAATTATTGAGTCTGTCATTTGCACCTCTAGAACTGTCTGGTTCGGTTCTGCAACCCAACAAGACAGACACAGACTTCAGAGGATCATTAGAATGGCAGAAAAAACAATGGCTGCCAACCTGCCTTCCATGAAGGACCTGTATACTGCACGAGTCAAAAAGAGGGCTGTGAAAATATTTACAGACCCCTCGCATCCTGGACATAAACGGTTTCAACTCCTACCCTCAAAATGATGCACTGCACACCAGAACAACTAGACACAAGGATAGTTTTTTCCCGAACTCCATCACTTTGCTAAACAAATAATTCCCTCAACACTGTCAAACTAGTTACTAAATCTGCACTACTATTAATCTTCTCATCATTCCTATCATCCATCTCCTCCCACTTATGACTGTACGACTGTAACCTTGTTGATGGTATCCTTATAATTTATATTAACTGTTTCCTAATATGATTTGATTGCTTATTTGTACCCCATGACTATCATTAAGTGTTGTAACTTATGATTCTTGATGAAGATATTTTTTCATTTATGTACACTGAGAGCATATGCACCAAAGACAAATTCTTTGGGTGTCCAATCACACTTGGCCAATAAAGAATTCAATTCAATTCAATTCAATTCAATTCTATTCTATTCTATTCTATTCTATTCTATTCTATTCTATTCTATTCCATTCCATTCCATTTTTTCTATTCTATTCTATTCTATTCTATTCTATTCTATTCTATTCTATTCCATTCCATTCCATTCCATTCCATTTTTTCTATTCTATTCTATTCTATTCTATTCTATTCTATTCTATTCTATTCTATTCCATTCCATTCCATTTTTTCTATTCTATTCTATTCTATTCTATTCTATTCTATTCTATTCTATTCTATTCTATTCTATTCTATTCATACCACCACGCTTAGTGATGGAAACGGTTTGAGTAAGCTCAAACTGCCCAAGGAGCTGCTGATCCAATTCTACAGAGGAATTATTGAGTCTGTCATTTGCACCTCTATAACTGTCTGGTTCGGTTCTGCAACCCAACAAGAAAAACACAGACTTCAGAGGATAATTCGAAGTGCAGAAAAAATCATTGCTACCAACCTGCCTTCCATTGAGGACCTGTATACTGCACGAATCAAGAAGAGGGCCATGAAAATATTTGCAGATCCCTCGCATCCTGGACATAAACTGTTTCAACTCCTACCCTCAAAACGACGCTATAGAGCACTGCACACCAGAACAACTACACACAAGAACAGTTTTTTCCCAAAGGCCATCACTCTGCTAAATAAATAATTCCATCAACACTGTCAGACTATTTACTGAATTTGCACTACTATTAATCTTCTCATCGTTCCCATCACCAATCTCTTTCCATTTATGACTGTATGACTGTAACTTTGTTGCTGGCAATCCTTATGATTTATATTGATATATTGACCATCAATTGTGTTGTAAATGTTGTACCTTGATGAACGTATCTTTTCTTTTATGTACACTGAGAGCATATGCACCAAGACAAATTCCTCGTGTGTCCAATCACACTTGGCCAATAAAAAAATTCTTATTCTTCTTCTTCCTCCTCCTCCTCCTCCTTCTCTTCCTCCTCCTTCTCCTCCTCCTCGCTTCTTCCTCCTCTTCCCTCTTTTCTTCCTCTTCTCCTCCTCCTCTTCCTCCTCCTCTTTCATCCCATCTCCTTCTCCTCCTCTTCCCTCTTTTCTTCCTTTTCCCTCTTTTCTTCCTCTTCCCTCTTTTCTTCCTCTTCCTTCTCCTCCCCCTCTTCCTCCTCTCATCCCCTCCTTCTCCTCCTTCTCCTCCTATTCCCTCTTTTCTTCCTCTTGCCTCTTTTCTTCTTCCTCTCTCTCCCTCCCCTCCTCCCCTCCCCTCTTCCTCTTTCATCCTTTCTCCTCCTTCTCCTCCTCTTCCTTTTCTTCCTCTTCCTCTTTTCTTCCTCTTCCTTCTCCTCCCCTCCCCTCCCTTCTTCCTCCTCTAATCCCATCTCCTTCTCCTCCTTCTCTTCCTCTTCCCTATTCTACCTCTTCCCTCTTTTCTTCTTCTTCCGCCTCCCCTCCCCCTCCTCCCGCTCCCCCTTCCCCTCTTCCTCTTTCATCCCTTCTCCTTCTCCTCCTTCTCCTCCTCTTCCCTCTTTTCTTCCTCTTCCCTCTTTTCTTCATCCTCCTTCTCCTCCTCCCCTCTTCCCTCTTCTCCTCCTCTTTCTCCTTCTTCATTTCCCCCCGTCCTCTTTCTCCAGGTTTTGAAGTCCAGAAGTCTTCAAGTGGCCAAGATTGGACCCTCTGCTCTAGAAGATGAAGGTTCCTTCCCTTCCCGACCTCAAGACATCCCAACCTGTCCTTATCAGCAGGGGCATCATCTTGAGAAGGTCGAACTTGGTCCTTCTCGGAGGGAGGCTGCCGCCGAGAAGACTCTCCCTCTGCCAAGGCGCAACCTGTTCTTTCTGTGTTTTGGTGGCGCTACGCTTCTCAAATTGGGGTGAACTCCCTTGCAGGGAGAAGGATGCTCGCTCAACCTGTGGAAATCTCGGGGAACATCCTTTGATGCCAGCTCAGCTTCAGCTTTGAGGCATCAGCTGCACTCGGGAGATCAATATCTGCACCCGCGTTACCATACAAGACTGTCAGGTCCAGGGACTTTGGAAGACGTGGCTGAAGCCAATGGGAAGGTTCAGAAAAGGGGGAAAAAGTGACACACACACAATACTGTGGGGCCTTTGGTGCTCCCTGAACTTGGTGGTTTTCTTGCAGACGTTTCATGACCCAAGTAGGTAATATCATCGGTGCTAGAAGGGAGTGAGGTGTCAGGCCTGGAAACCATATTAGACTTTAGGGTTCCAGACGCTGCCACATTTTTCCCCTGAGGGGAGGAAGGGGGGCTGAGGGGTATGGTAACATTCTTCAAGCGGTCAAGGTCAGATGGTGTTCACATCTGCAGGAAGAGTGGCGAGAAGATATTCGAATGAACTGGGAGAACGTGGGACCATGTGACCAGCAAAGGGGTCAGGGGGGTGGGACTCTTGGGGTTTGTATAACTGGGGAAAAGAATCCGGAAATTCAGTTTTGGAATTTCACTCATCGTGTGCCAGTTTCCTCATGCTAGTAAAGAACTCTGGAAAACAATGGCTTCTGAGTTTTTTTTATGCAGAAGAGGTTTTTCTGGAACCTTGACATTAGGTTTTTTTGGGAATGATGTGGGGGGGGGAGGAGGAGGGAGGGGGAGGAGGAGGAGGAGGAGGAGGAGGAGGAGGAGGAGGAGGAGGACAATGACTGTGGGGTCCTTGGTACTCTCTGAGCTGGGTGGTTTTCTTGCAGATGTTTCATGACCCAACTAGGGAACATCATCGCTGCTAGAAGTGAGAGGGGTTTGTGGAAGAGGAGGAGGAGGAGGAGGAGGAAGAAGAAGAAGAAGGAGAAGAAGGAGAAGGAGAAGAAGAAGAAGAAGAAGAGGAGGAGGAGGAGGAGGAGGAGGAGGAGGAGGAGGAGGAGGAGGAGGAGGAGGAGGAAGTGGAAGTGGAAGAGGAAGAGGAAGAGGAAGAAGAAGAAGAAGAAGAAGAAGAAGAGGAGGAGGAGGAGGAGGAGGAGGAGGAAGAAAGGAAGAGGAAGAAGAGAAGAAGAAGGAGCAGAAGAAAAGAGATATGGGGTCCTTGATGCTCTCTGAGCTTGGTGGTTTTCTTGCAGACGTTTCATGACCCAACTAGGTAACACCATCAGTGCTAGGAGGGTGTGTGGGGCTTGCTCTCTGTTTATACACTAATGGCTCACCCATGTCAGCGCTAGAGGGAGTGTTCTTTGGTGGTTTCTTCATTAGGCTGTGGTTTTTTTGTTTGACTGTTTGTCTGAGTCGGCAATTCCTGCTTCCTTGATTGGTGTATTGTTTACTTCTTGTTTGTTGGTCTAGTATTAATCTTTAACCCCAATCTCGGCTCATCTGGGTGTTGACGGGGGGGGGGGCAAGGAGGGGTTCCGGTCTTTCGGTTGGTTTCCTTTCTGGCTTTTGGTTTCTCTCTTTTCAACGGTGTGTAGATGTTGTTTATCTCTCTGTGCAGGTTGATGGCTGGTTTGTCTAAAAATGCCAAGCTTCCAGGAATTCTCTAGCTTTTGAAGGACTTGGTTTGGGCTAGGATGCTCGACTCCTTAGCCCCAGTAAACCATCATCGTCTTCTACCATCTCTTAGTAACCCACAGCCTAATCAGAGAACCACCAAGTAGTAAACAACATTCCCACCTATATTGACAGGGGAAGCCACCTGTACGTAAACAGAGAGCAAAAACCCACTCCCTTCTACCACTGATGATGTTCCCTAGTTGGGTGATGGAATGTCTGTAAGAAAATAACTGAGCTCAGAGACTACCAAGGACCCCATACTCCTCCTCCTCCTCCTCCTCCTCCTCCTCCTCCTCCTCTTCCTCTTCCTCCTCCTCCATTCTTCTTCTCTGCTAACTCCACTCCCTTCTACCACTGATGATGTTCCCTAGTTGGGTGATGGAATTTCTGTAAAAAATAACTGAGCTCAGAGACTACCAAGGACCCCATACTCCTCCTCCTCCTCCTCCTCCTCCTCCTCCTCTTCCTCTTCCTCCTCCTCCATTCTTCTTCTCTGCTAACTCCACTCCCTTCTACCACTGATGATGTTCCCTAGTTGGGTGATGGAATGTCTGCGAGAAAATAACTGAGCTCAGAGACTACCAAGGACCCCATACTCCTCCTCCTCCTCCTCCTCCTCCTCTTTCTCCTTTTCACAACCCCCCCTCCCTTCTAGCACTGATGATGTTCCCTAGTTGGGTCATGAAATGTCTTCAAGAAAGCAGCCAAGCTCAGAAAGCATGAAATATCTTACACTCCTCCCCTCCTCCCCCCCTCCTCCTCCTCCTCTTCCTCCTCCTCCTCCTCCTCTTTCTCCTTTTCACAACCCCCTCTCCCTTCTAGCATTGATGATGTTCCCTAGTTGGGTCATGGAATGTCTGCAAGAAAATAACTGAGTTCAGAGACCACCAAGGACCCTACAGTCTTTCTCCTCCTCCTCCTCCTCCTCCTCCTCCTCCTCCTCCTCCTCCTCCTCCTCCTCCTCCTCCTCCTCCTCCTCCTTCTCCCCCACACCTCAACCCCACTTCCTTTTGGCACTGATGATGTTCCCTAGCTGGGTCATGAAACATCTGCAAGAAAGCCACCCAGCTCAAGAGCATCAAAGACACCACAGTTCAACCCTGAGCTACAAATATTCTCTTCTACTAGACTAGAGACACAAATAATCATGTCGTGACACCTCACAGGAAAGCCACAGGGAAGATAGTTCCACAATTGTTGCCTAGGGTCACTCACGAACAAGAGGAGCGGAAAGATTGGGGGATCTATTTCGGCTATCTATAGCTCCTTAATCTCCCGCATCCTGGGCTACGCAACCTCAACAGATTGTGGGTTTGGAAATCGTTCAAGGAGTGGTTGGACTGCCACCTCCAGCATACTTCCAAGATTGCATTAAATCTTGTGGCTCCTTCTGAGCCGACATTCGAGGAGGACTTGAATGATTGATTTTTCAGGAATTGTTGGCTTTCCATCCTGTTCCAGGCTCTGCTCCAACATCTTAGTGGAGCAGAGCCAGCAAAATTAGTGGACCAGAGGAATACTGTCGATATAATTTACTTGGACTTCAGTAAAGCATTTGATAAAGTAGACCATAACCTACTACTAGATAAAGTAGAAAAACGTGGGTTAGACAGCAGCACCACCAGATGGATTCGTAACTGGCTGACCAACCGCACTCAACGTGTAGTCCTCAACAGAACTACATCCACATGGAGGAAAGTATGCAGTGGAGTACCCCAAGGCTCTGTTTTAGGCCCAGGACTCTTCAACATCTTCATCAATGACTTGAACGAGGGGATAGATGGGGAACTCATCAAATTTGCAGATGACACCAAGCTGGCAGGAATAGCCAACACTCCAGAAGATAGGCTCAAGTTACAGAAAGATCTTGACAGACTTGAACATTGGGCGCTATCTAACAAAATGAAATTCAACAGTGAAAAAAGTAAGGTTCTACATTTAGGCCAAAAAAACCCAAAATGCACAGGTACCGGATATGTGGTACCTTGCTCAATAGTAGTAACTGTGAGAGGGATCTTGGAGTCCTAATGGACAACCATTTAGATATGAGCCAGCAGTGTGCAGCAGCTGCCAAAAAAGCCAACACAGTCCTGGGCTGCATAAACAGAGGGATAGAATCAAGATCACGTGGAGTGTTAATACCACTTTATAATGCCTTGGTAAGGCCACACTTGGAATATTGCCTTCAGTTTTGGTCGCCACGATGTAAAAAAGATGTTGAGATTTTGGAAAGAGTGCAGAGAAGAGCAACGAAGATGATTAGGGGACTGGAGGCTAAAACATATGAAGAACGGTTGCAGGAACTGAATACGTCTAGTTTAATGAAAAGGAGGACTAGGGGAGACATGATAGCAGTCTTCCAATATCTCAGGGGTTGCCACAAAGAAGAGGGAGTCAAACTATTCTCCAAAGCACCTGAGGGTAGAACAAGAAGCAATGGGTGGAAACTGATCAAGAAAAGAAGCAACTTAGAACTAAGGAGAAATTCCTGACAGTTAGAACAATCAATAAGTGGAACGACTTGCCTGCAAAAGTTATGAATGCTCCAACACTGGAAATTTTTAAGAAAATGTTGGATAACCATTTGTCTGAAGTGGTATAGGGTTTCCTGCCTGGGCAGGGGGTTGGACTAGAAGACCTCCAAGGTCCCTTCCAACTCTGTTATTATTATCTGGAGATCAGCCAAACCCGTTCTCTTTGTCCTCTTGGTTTCACCATCCAGGTGTTCTCAGGTGTTTCCCTTCTCCCCCCCCCCCCCCTTGCTTGCCTTTGGACTCCTTTCATGTCGATTCACATCAAAGGAAGCCAAGGAGATCAAAGACCTTCCTGGTGATAGCTCGACTGAATTCCACCCCCTACTTGCGACGTGGAGGTTGACAGACAAGCAACCTTGATGTGCTTGCCCAAGCTAGCCGAGAAGAGATCAGACTCCGATGGTTGTCCCAAAAAATGGATCACCCTCAAACCAGGGGTGAAATGCTCCCGGTTCGGACCGGATCGCCTGATCCGGTCGCGATGGCGGCGGGTGGTTCGGAGAACCGGTAGCAAAAATCCCTGCCTCCCCCCTTCCCCCCTCATGCCCAGTTGAGCCGCGCGATCATCAGAGGTTGTTTTTTTAACTTTTAAAAGCATTTTTTCTTCGGCCTAAAAAAAATGCTTTTAAAAGTAAAAAAAAAAGCCTCTGATGATCGCATGGCTCAGCTGGGATTGTCAGAACCTTTTCAAAGCATTTTTTCTACAAGCTCTTTGGCCGAAGAGGCTGTTAAAAAAAAGCTTTTAAAAGGTTCTGACAATCCCAGCTGAGTTGCCTGATCCCCAGAACCGTTTCAAAGCATTTTTACAGCCTCTTCGGCTGAAGAGCTCGTAGAAAAAATGCTTTTAAAAGTAAAAAAAAAAGTTGGCCACGCCCACCCAGTCACATTAAACCCCCCCACTAAGCCACACCCACAGAACCGGTAGTAACAAATTTTACATTTCAAACTACCAGAGATCAAACTATGATAGTTCTCCCAACGCGACGCCCGGATCAGCCTCAAACTACCAGAGCTCAAACTCTGAGTGTTGTCCTAACGCAACGTCCAGATCACCCTCAAACTGTTCTCAGAAGGTTCTTCAAGACAAGGGATCCCCAGTTGGATTCTGGTGGATCCATTGGGGTAGGGAGGAACCTCCGGATCGGAACTGCGGATCCATAATTTGATTTGCTTTCAAGTGGAGATCAGCGTCAACTCATAAGCTGGGATGCACCGGTTTTTCTGGCTTATAGATGGATGGATGGTTGGATTTGCCCATCACCAGAGTCTGACCGTGGGTGGTTCACAAGACATAAGATGAATATCGCCCCATCGCAACCAGGCTGAGCTGCTTAAGATTGTAATCCAATTTAATCATGAATATTGGATTCTCCTAGTTGGCAAAGTCATGTCTTCAGGGTTTTGTGGAAGGCTAATAAGATTGGGATCATCTGGATCTCTGATAGGACGCTGGTCCATGTTGTGGTCCGCCAACAGTCTGCGGAGCTGGCAACGGAGTCAGGCAGCGATGAGGCTGAGGAAGAACATGGGCCAGTCCTGGAGGCTGGGGAAGGCCTGGATGAGGGCTCTGCATCGGAGGCAGAGGTGGGACTAGGGCCATCTGGGACTGAGGTGTGGACTCCGGAGCCTCCAGAGGCTGACAGTAGTGAGGCAGAGGAACAGGAGGAGCCTGTTCCTAATGCACGCATGAGAAGAGCTGCCAGAAGTTAATAGCAGCTCAAGCAAAGAGGACGACTCAGGAGTAAGGCCAGGAGATGATTGGCCCCTCCCATAAGGCTTAAAAGACCAGCAACGACGTTTTGGGCTCTTTGTTGGAAAACAATGTTGATAGAATTGCTCTTTGTCTTGCTGCATTTCTTTCTTGGCAGCGTCTTCTGCTTTTGAACTTTTGCCAAGAAAAGCCTTTGGCAGTTTGCCTAATTAGACCAAGGTTGGTGATAAGGCTGAAGAGTTGTGTTAGGAAGAATTTGCTTTGTTTTAGTTTGGACAACGCTTCTCAGCTGTTCTAATAAAGTCTGTTTGTTTTTGAATTGATTGTGTCTACTGCTACCTACTTGGGCCTGGGTCACAACAGAAGCTTTCCCCACCACCCCCAGCCCTTATTATCTCTTGAGAGGCCTTGACCAACCGGGTGGGGCAGGGATCTAGAAATCCTAACCTTGAGCACATGTCTACTCGCACAAGACGAAGAAACTGAAATCTCTGAGTGAGATCACGCCTCGGTCACCTCCGCAAAACCTCTACAGGTCTCTGAAGATTTGAGCGATCATATCTGACGGGTGTCTCGTAGAGTTGTCACACCAACCAAAGGAACATCTGGATCCTGCCCAAGATTGACTGAGTTGGTCACTCATGATCATGAGACAATGCTTCACAAAGGTCTCCATGCTTGGACTGAGTTCCGTCTTCTCCTGTCAATCCCTTGCTAGTGATAATCCCTTGTTGTAACCCCGATTCGTCGTTGTGCAACCATCCGAAGGGCAGCACCCAGAATTCCCTAGACTAGCACTGGCTTTACTGGGAATTCTGGGGAGTTGAAGTCCCACAACTGAAAGTTGACCAGGCTGGGAGATCCAATTAGAACCACAAAGAGGTCTTTTATGGAAGTCTACCCCAATCTACCTAATTATGGGCCAAGTAAACATCCCCTTGTGTTACTAACACAAACCAACCTATGACCGTCTCCACATCTCTCAAAAGACACCAAAAGATACAAGGAGAATAATAGACTTCTGTTCCTTTTTTTTTCCTCCCTAGAGGACACTATCTGCCTGTTGTGGTCCGTCATCAGCCTACAGAGCTGGCAACGGAGTTAGACAGCGATGAAGCTGAGGTGAGGCCAGGGCCATCAGGAAGTGAGGTGCGAACTCCAGAGCCTCCAGAGGCTGACAGTAGTGAGGCAAAGGAACAGGAGGAGCCTGTTCCTAATGCATGCATGAGAAGAGCTGCCAGAAGGCAAGAGCAGCTCAAGCAGAGAGGACAACTCAGGAGTAGGGCCAAGAGATGATTGGCCCCTCCCATTAGGCTTAAAAGACCAGCAACGGCGTTTGGGCTTTGCCAGAAAACAATGTTGGTAGCTGCATCTTCTGCTTCATCTACGTCTTTGTTTTTGTGGCTTCTGGACGTTTGCCAGGAAGGGCCTTTGGCAGTTTGCCTAATTGGACTAAGGTTTGTGAGATAAGTGAGGAATTTGTGTTGGGAGGCATTTGTTTTACTTTGAGTTGAACGACGCTGGGAATGAAGTACTTCCCAGCTGTTCGAATAAAGTTTGTTTTTCCACGGACTAAGTTTATTACTGCCTACTTGGGCCTGGGTCACAACACTGCCAAGGTAAGCAAAGCTATTGAGATGCTGACTCCAGGTCTGAAATCGGATTGGAATTGGTTCCAAAACACCCGAAGGCAGAATAAGAAACAACGAAACTAACCAAGGAGAGAAGCCACCTAGAACTAAGGAGACACTTCCTGACCGTGAGAACAATTCACCAGTGGAGCTACTTGCCACCGGAAGTTGTGGGCGCTCCGTCGCTGGAGGTTTTTAAGAAGGGATTGGACAGCCGTTGGTCTGGATTGGTAGAGGGTCTCCCGCTTGGGTTGGGGGTTAGACTGGTGTCCCTTCCAACTTCTGCTATTCTTTCTATGATCAAATGTACTGACCGCATCAAGAAAGTCTAGAACGGTAGAGGATCACCTGCAGGGAGGATGAGACACAACGGATGGAAACTAACCAAGGAGAGAAGCAACCTAGAACTAAGGAGAAACTTCCTTTCTTGACCGGGATTCTCTTTCGCATGGTCACTCATGCCCTTGTCACTTCCCGCCTGGACTACTGCAATGCTCTCTACATGGGGCTCCCCTTGAAGAGCACCAGGAGGCTCCAACTGGTCCAAAATGCGGCTGCGCGGGTAATTGAAGGAGCACTGCGATGCTCCCATATAATACCGCTCCTGCGCAGCCTGCTGTCGTGTCCCACTCCTCCGCTGACGGCCGGGTCAGGGAAATCCGAATCAGGCGTGCCTCTGCAGCTCTGCCAAAGTCCTAGCAAAGTCCTCAGAGCAGGCAGGAGACCAGAAAGTGACTTCAGCAAGATATGTTTAGACTTTGCCTGACTCAGAGAATGCCAGAAAGCAGATCCTTTATATAGGCCATGGGGTGTGGCTCCATGACTCAGCACTTATCCAGGCCTGCCCCTCCCTTCCTTCTGTTGCCTCCGCCTATCAAGTCTTCTGACGCGAGGGTCACTCCAGTCTGCAGCTGTTGGCAATTGACCTCCCTCAGGCTCACATGCTGTGGAGGAGGGGGAGGGATCTAGTTGCTCCGTTTGCCTGGGCATGGAGCCAGAGCTGGGGGCTGGAGGTACTTCCTCCTCTTCAGCCTGTCTGGGCATGGAGCAAGGGCTGGGGCCGGGAGGCATACTAGGACATTCCTCCGTGTTCAGAAGCAGATAAGAAGGCCCCAGCTGTGGTGAGATCGAACAAGACACAACACCTGCACTGGTTGCCGGTGATCTTCCGAGTGCAATTCAAGGTGTTGGTCATCACCTTAAAAGCACTCCATGGCACAGGACCGGGTTTCTTACGGGACCGCCTACTGCCACCTATAGCCTCCCACCCGCCTGTGCGCTCCCATAGGGACGGCCTCCTCAGGGTGCCGTCAGCCAAACAATGCCGACTGGTGGCCCCCAGGGAGAGGGCCTTCTCTGTGGGGGCTCCAGCCCTATGGAATGAGTTGCCTCCGGGGTTGCGTCAATTCCCCGACCTCCGGTCCTTTAAACGCGTGTTATTCCACCGTGCGGGGCTAAATTTTAAATGGGGTTTTAGGACTGTTTTTACTCTAGTTTTAATTTAATTGGCCATTTTAATCAGTTTTTTAATATGCTTTTAAATTTGTCTATGTGCTTGCTGTTTTTACTTGGCCGTGCACCGCCCTGAGTCCTTCGGGAGAAGGGCGGTATAAAAATCTAATAAAATAAATAGATAAATAAATCCTGACCCTGTTTTGTGGTGTCATCTTCCAGAGTTCCTCCAATACTAGAAGACCTTCTGGCATCTATCCATACAGGCACGGTTGTAAACCACCATGAACTCCCTATTAATAAAGCTTTCTTTGAACCATCCCACGGAATCTCTGGTCTGGTCTGGTCAACTAGGACAGGGGTCTCCGACCTTGGTCCCTTTAAGACTTGTGGACTTCAACTCCCAGAACTCTAGGAGTTGAAGTCCACAAGTCTTAAAGGGACCAAGGTCGGAGACCCCTGAACTAAGACATTCTCTTTAGGTTGAGGAGGTGACATGGAGAACTGCCAAAGTTCACCAAAAACAACCTCGGCCTTCCAATACTTCAAGGGCTGCCACAAAGAAGAGGGCTTGGTCAACCTATTTTTCAAACCCCCTGAAGGCAGAACAAGAAGCGAGGGATGGAAACGAATCCAGAAGAAGAAGAGAAGAGAAGAGCAACAAAGATGATTAGGGGACTGGAGACTAAAACATATGAAGAACTGTGGCAGGAACTGGGTATGCCTAGTTTAATGAAAAGAAGGACTAGGGGAGACACGATAGCAGTCTTCCAATATCTCAGGGGTTGCCACAAAGAAGAGGGAGTCAAGCTATTCTCCAAAGCACCTGAGGGTAGAACAAGAAGCAATGGGTGGAAACTGATCAAAGAAAGAAGCAACTTAGAACTAAGGAGAAATTTCCTGACAGTTAGAACAATTAATAAGTGGAACGACTTGCCTTCAGAAGTTGTGAATGCTCCAACACTGGAAATTTTTAAGAAAATGTTGGATAGCCATTGGTCTGAAATGGTGTAGGGTTTCCTGCAGGGGGTTGGACTAGAAGGCCTCCAAGGTCCCTTCCAACTCTGTTATTATGTCATGTTATGTTATGTTATGTTGTTATGTTATGTTATGTTATGTTATGTTATGTTATGTTATGTTATGTTATGTTATGTTATGTTATGTTATGTTATGTTATGTTATGTTAAGCAACCTAGAACTAAGGAGAAATCTCCTGAGAGCTGGAACAATTAATCAGTGGAACAGCCTGCCACCAGAGGTTGTGGTTACTCCATCACTGGAAGTTTTAAAGAAGAGATCAGACAGCCATTTGTCTGAAATAGTATAGGGGGTGGACTAGGGAATGGAAGACCTTCAAGGTCCCTTCCAACTCTGTTGTTCTGTTTCTCTGAATCAAAATCTGTTCCAAGAGCTTAAGGTACCATCTCCCAACTTCCTCCTCTTAGGACTTGAACCCAAACCTTACTGAACTTTGACAGCAAGTCATCCCAACCTGGTTTCAAAAACTTCCTGGGTCCGTCATCCAACGAGACCAGTGGAATTTCAAAAGTTGTGGGTGACCCATCGCCGAAGGCTTTTTAAGAAAGGACTGGACAGCCACTTATCTGAAAGGCTATAGGGCAGTCGTGGCTAATCTTTTTGCCATCGAGTGCCAAAAGTGTGGGAGGGAGTTTGTTGGTTTGTTTTTTCAATTGCACACACGCACACCTACACAAAAGACATACTGACACAGCCCCCGTGTGCCCTTCCTCCTTTTGGAATCAAACCTGAGGCTATTTGCTGCCAAGGTATTGCGTTGGTGGGCGTCGATGGGGCAGCCTTTGGTTTGCATTCCATCCGAATAAAATCTTGGCTCATCGGCCACTGGGCAAATCCATCATTTTAATCCTTTAATCCGTTAAAAGCCCGATGATTGGCAGGGCGGGCGAAAGGTTTTCAGCTCTGAATTGCCAAGATTTATAAATGATGGTTTTGGAGGTGGTTTGAATTTCGTTCCAGGAAAATCTCGTGATGGGCTCCATGAGACAAATTTATAGCTCAGGTTAGTTGGGTGAGGCTCTCCGAATGGAGCGGAAAGAGTGTATTAGAAATATTTTTGGAGGAGGAGGGGGGAGGAGGAGGAGAGGAGGAGAAGGGATGGAGGAGGAAGAGCAGGAGGAGAAAAAGGAGGATGGATGGAGGAGGAGGAGGAGGAGAGGAGGAGGAGGAGGGATGGAGGAGGAGGAGGAGAAGGAGAAGAGAAGGAGGAAGGATGGAGGAAGAGGAGGAAGGGAGGAGGAGAAAGAAAGGAGGAGAGATGGAGGAGGAGGAGAGGAGGAGGAGAGGAGGAGGAGGAAAAGGGATGGAGGAGGAGGAGGAGGAGAAGGAAGAGAAGGAGGAAGGATGGAGGAAGAGGAGGAAGGGAGGAGGAGAAGAGAAGGAGGAGAGATGGAGGAGGAGGAGGAGGAGGAGGAGGAAGACGGATGGAGGAGGAAAAGGGATAGAGGAGGAGGAGGAGAAGAGAAGGAGGAAGGATGGAGGAAGGGAGGAGGAGAAGAGAAGGAGGAGAGATGGAGGAAGAGGAGGAAGGGAGGAGGAGAGGAGGAGGAGGAGGAGGAGAGAAGAGAAAGGATGCAGGAGGACGAGGAGAAATAGAAGGAGAAGAGATGGAGGAGGAGGAAGGATGGAGGAGAAGGAGGAGAGATGGAGGAGGAGAAGGATGGAGGAGAAGGAGGAGGAGGAGAAGGAGAGGATGGAGGAGGAGGAAGAGGAGAAAGAAAGCGAAGGGATGGAGGAGGAGGAAGAGGGATGGAGGAAGAGGAGGGATGGGGGAGGAGAAGGAAAAGGGATGGGGGAGAAGGAAGAGGAGGAGGAAAAAGAGGAGATGGAGGAGGAGGAGGAAGAGGAGAAAGAGAAGGTGAAGGGATGAAGGAGGAAAAGGGATGGAGGAGGAAAAAGGATGGAGGAGGAGGAGGAGGAGGAGGAAGGGGGACAGGAAAGAGAGAAGAGGAACAGAAGGCGCTGGCTGGGGAATTCTGGGAGTTGAGGTCCATAAGTCTTAAAGTTGCCAAGGTTAGATAAATCCTTGAAGACCCTTCAACATCAGGACTAAGCACTGAAGCTTAACCAGGAGCCTTCAATGAACTTCCTTGAAGACCACGCCCGGGTGGATTCCAAGACCAGATTCTGTGAGCTAAACTACACACACACACACACTGTCCAGCCAGCTAAATGTTCCACCTCACCTTCCAGAAAAGTAAAAATAATTATGATGCACCCAGAATTAAAGAAAGATGCCCGATAAACCGGCCTCGCCTGGGCAAGTATTCTTTGGACCACGAATGGACAGAGGAGACCAAAAACTCCATCCGGAATGAGTTCTGTAGGTAGGTTTGTGAGGCAACATGCGTGGCGTTCCCCATTTCTAGACGTTGATCCGACCACACCTATCTCTGCCCGCTTCATTCTGATGGAAGGAAGAACAATCCCACCTGTCAATCACTTGCCGAGTGACAATCCCTTGTAACCCGATTCGTCGTTGTGCAACCGTCCGAAGGGCAGCTCCCAGAATTCCCTAGACTAGCACTGGCTTTACTGGGGATTCTGGGAGTTGAAGTCCCACGTCGGAAAGTTGACCAGGCTGGGAGATCCAACTAGAACCATAAAGAGGTCTTCTACGGAAGCCTACCACAACCTACCTGACATAAAACCCCCTTGTAGTTACTTTGTAGTAACCCAAACCAACCAACGAGCCCTCTCCACTTCTCTCAAGAAGTGACAAAAGATACAAGGAGAATAATAGACTTATTTTTTTTTCTCCCTAGAGGACATCATCTGCCAAGGTAACCAAAGCTATTGAGATGCTGACTCCAGGTCTAAAATCGGTTCCAAAACACCTGAAGGCAGGACGAGAAACAACACATGGAAACTAACCAAGGAGAGAAGCAACCTAGAACTAAGGAGACACTTCCCGACCGTGAGAACAATTCACCAGTGGGACTGCTTGCCACCGGAAGTTGTGGGCACTCCATCGCTGGAGGTTTTTAAGAAGCGATTGGACAGCCGTTGGTTTGGACTGGTAGAGGGTCTCCTGCTTGGGTTGGGGGTTAGACTGGTGTCCCTTCCAACTTCTCTTATTCTTTCTACGATTGATCCCATCAAGAAAGTCTAGAACAGTATAGGATCACCTGCCCCGAGCCGAGGGTTGGACTAGAAGACCTCCAAGGTCCCTTCCAACTCTGTTATTCTATCTTCTACGAGCCAGATAATCTATATCCAGCAAAAAGCATCTCGTGAAGGACATTGGCTACCAAACTGGTTATGCCAATTTGTTTATATTATTATTTATTGATTATTATTTGTTGATTGCGCCATGATATACATTTGAACTCGTTCAACTCAAATAAAAACCAATTCCTCCCAACACAAATTCCTCAGTCCTCTCGCAAACCTTGGTCCAATTAGGCCAATTGCCAAAGGCCTTTCTTGGCAAACGTTCAGAAGTCAACGATACAAAAATAAATGCAAGAAGACGAAGCTACCAATGTTGTTTTCCGGCAAAGCCCAAATGCCATTGCTGGTCTTTTAAGCCTTGTGGCAGGGGCCAATCATCTCCTGGCCTTACTCCTGAGTCGTCCTCTCTGCTTGAGCTGCTCTTGCCTTCTGGCAGCTCTTCTCATGCGTGCATTAGGAACAGGCTCCTCCTGTTCCTCTGCCTCACTACTGTCAGCCTCTGGAGGCTCCGGAGTCCGAACCTCACTCTCCGATGGCCCTGGCCTCACCTCAGCCTCATCGCTGTCCAACTCCGTTGCCAGTTCCGCAGGCTGCTGGCGGATCACAACAAGGGCGTCCCCAACTTACGACAGTTCGTTTAGTGACCAAGTTTACAATGGTACCAAAAAAAACCGGACTTACGACCGTGTTTCCCACTTAAGACCGTTGCAGCATATCCTGTGGTCATGTGATCAAGATTCGGCCGCTTGGCAAATGCGCTTTGTATTTATGACGGCTGCGGTGTCACTGGGGCTCCCGCGATCCCCTTTTGCAACCTTTGGACGAGCAAAGTCCGCGGGGAAGCCATGTCGCTAACTGAACTGAACTCAACGGCCATGTCGCTAACTGAATGACCGCAGAACGAATTCAGGGAAGCCGTATGGCTGGGAACCATACAATGGGGCAAAACTCCCTTGACAAATGTCTCGTTTAACGGCCGATGTTTTGGGCTCCGTGGTGGTCATAAGTCGAGGACTGCCGCTAATCCCCGAGTCCATCTGGTCCAATATCAAGGAGGGACCTCAAGTTGACCAGAGGGATGGAAACATCTTTATCACAATCTCAACTTGGATTTGAAAGAGCTTCTCCTAAGTTACTCAAATAGTAACTCAGATCCCTCCCAAGGTTAAAGCTCACGGAGCAGTGAGCAGCGTCATAAATATTTCGGGTCGATGACCGAGCTGTCACTTTTGGTCCCTTCTGTCCAGAACTCCTTCACAGCCAGGAAGGATTCAGGTGGACCACAAAATGCCCACCTGAGGAGAAGGTGAGAGGAGATAAGGTCAACTCCAAGGATGTTTTCCCTTGGACAGGGTTGCAATCAGAGAAGTTGGTGGTCCTTAAGGGACCATACAACCTCTTGCATCATCTGAAAAGGATCCCAGATCCCCGATGCGGTGGTGGGTTCCACAGCATCCGAGAGGGCTTCAGTTTGGTCAATGATCTTTTCCATCTCAAAGCTTCCTCCTTCCGCTATTTATTTAAGGTGGAGGTATGGAGGCAGTGATGGGATTCAAGTAATTTAATAACAACTGGTTCTCTGCCCTCATGATTTCTTCCAATAACCAGTTCGCCAAACTGTTCAGAAAGTTAACAACCGGTTCGCCCGAAGTAGTGCGAACCGGCTGTATCCCACCACTGTATGGAGTATGGAGGTAGGTAGGTATGGAGGTATGGAGATATGGACAGATGGATTTAAGTATATATCGGTAGGTAGGTAGGTAGGTAGGTAGGTAAGTATGGAGGTATGGGTATAAATATATGTATGAATAGAATAGAATAGAATAGAATAGAATAGAATAGAATAGAATAGAATAGAATAGAATAGAATAGAATAGAATTTTATTGGCCAAGTGTGATTGGACACACAAGGAATTTGTCTTGGTGCCTATGCTCTCAGTGTACATAAAAGAAAAGATACGTTCATCAAGGTACAACATTTACAACACAATTCAACACAATTCAACACAATTCAACACAATTGAATATATGTATGTATGTATCAGAGGTGGGTTTCAGCAGGTTCTGACCAGTTCTGGAGAACCGGTAGCGGAATTCATTTATGTTTTTGTAAACAGGTTTATTTTTTTTATTTTTTAACACACACACCAACATATAATGCATGTTTTTCCGAACAGAATATCGGCCAGGTTTCAGATTTATACAACTTTTAGTTCCTCCAACCCATTTCATGTGCTTACATTAATATAGTTTGCCTTTTCTCTCTCGTTTTTATTTTCTTTCTCTTATCTACGTTGTATATCTGATCTTACCCTTCGCCCTGAATTCTAATCATTGATCAACTTCCCTCTTCCCCCCCCCCACGCTCTCTCCTTGTTCCCTCTAAATTAAACCCTTTCTTTCCCATTTAATAAGTATAAAATGGTATAGATACTACTTATCAAACATTAAGAGTCGTTCATATATTTGCAGGTCAAAAACAATTCATGTAAGATTAACCATCATCAAAAAAGAAAAGAAAGAAAAACGAAACTCACTTAATCTTCATAGTATTATCGGTAAGCGGAAATTTTGAGTAGTTCGGAGAAGCGGTAGTAAAAATTCTAACTGGCCCCGCCCCCATCTATTCTCTGCCTCCTGAGTAACAGCTGATCGGGAGGAAATGGGGTTTTTTTGCAGTATCCTTCCCTTGGAGTGGGGCGGGAATGGAGATTTGACAGTATCCTTCCCCTGCCACGCCCACCAAGCCACGCCACGCCCACCAAGCCACACCCACAGAACTGGTAGTAAAATAATTTGAAACCCACCAAAAAATACAGGGGGGGAGGGAGTCTGTTTTTGAGAGAGAGAGAGAGAGAAAGAAAGAAAGGAGGGAGGGAGGAAAAGGAGGAAGGAAGGAAGGAAAGAAGGAAGGAAGGAAGGAAGGAAGGAAGGAAGGAAGGAAGGAAGGAAGGAAGGAAGGAAGGAAGGAAGGAAGGAAGGAGGAGAGAAAGGAAGGAGTACAAACCTGGCACTAGACGCAGCTTCAAAGGATAATCCAGAGCTGGAAGGGACCTGGAGGTCATCTATTCCAACCCTGCCCCAGTAGGAACTTGTTAGTGAGTTTCTGTCTTTTGATCCCCCCCAATCACACGGTTATATAGCCACGCCCACCCAGTCACATGACACACCCACCCACCAAGCCACGCCCACCAAGCCGCACCCCCAGAGAACCGCTAGCGAAAAAATTTAGATTTCAGCCCTAGATAATTCTGAATTGTGTTTGTTTATTTTGTCACGTTGGTGTGGCGTCTTATTAGAGGGGGTGGAGACCCTTTGAGAGCGGTAGGCCATAAAATTTCGTTTTAATGTTCGCCGATTCGTGGACCTTCAGAGTGACAATCAAGTTAGTCAAAGTCTCAAATCAAAGTCTAAGACTACCATTATCTAAACCAGCTCGGCAAAGAAGGGGACTGTGAGATGGGGCGACACCAAACCTACAATATCCTCGTCTTCTCTCGTGTGATGGAAAGAAGGTCTCGGGGGGGGGTGTGACACGGTAGCAGTCTTCCAATATTTGAGGGGCTGCCCCAAAGAAGAGGGAGTCAAGCTCTTCTCCAAAGCACCTGAGGGCAGGAGAAGAATCAACAGATGGAAACTAACCAACCTGGAATGAAGGAGAAATTTCCTGACAGGGAGGACAATGAACCAGTGGAACGACTTGCCACCAGAAGTCGTGGGTGCTCCGTCACTGGAGGTTGGCCGGCCGTTTGTCTGAAAGGTGTCTGAGATGGTACTAGGTTCTCCTGCTTGAGCAGAGGGCTGGATTAGAAGACCTTCTAGGTCCCCTTTCAGCTCTATTCTATCTATTCTGAGATAGTATAGGGGGTTGACTAAGGGTTGGAGTAGAACAGGGGTCTCCAACCAAAGGTGGCTGGGAGTTGAAGTCCACAAGTCTTAAAGGGACCAAGGTTGGAGACCCCTGGAATAGAAGACCTCCAAGATCCATTCCAATTCTCTTATTCCAGGGGTCTCCAACCTTGGTCCCTTTAAGACTTGTGGACTTCAACTCCCAGAGTCCCTCAGCCAGCAAAGCTGGTTGAGGAACTCTGGGAATTGAAGTCCACAAGTCTTAAAGGGACCAAGGTTGGAGACCCCTGGAATAGAAGACCTCCAAGATCCCTTCCAATTCTCCTCTTCCAGGGGTCTCCAACCTTGGTCCCTTTAAGACTTGTGGACTTCAACTCCCAGAGTCTCTTAACCAGCAAATCTGGCTGAGGAACTCTGGGAGTTGAAGTCCACAAGTCTTAAAGCGACCAAGGTTGGAGACTCCTGTGTTATTCTGTCTCTGTGAATCAAAATCTGTTCCAAGAGCTAATGGCACCATCTCCCAACTTCTTTTCTCTTGGGACTTGAACCCAAGTCTTACCGATCCTTGACAGCAGATCATCCCAAACTGGTTCAGATATATCTTAGGGCTTTCTCCGTTGGTGCCCACCAAGATGATGGAGATCAAATCGAAAGTCCCGGTTAAAAGGCCTTTCCCTGTAGTCACTTGAACCTTGTAGATCACCGGTTGGCTGGGCTGGTGCTGAGAAGATCCGGTCTGGTCCATCCTGGTGATAGGATCGAGTAGAAGAAGAAGAAAAAAAAGAAGGAGAAGAGAAGACAGGTGCCTCTCAAGGGTGAGGGTGGATTGAGAAGAAATGAATTGCTTCCGAACCAGCTCTTCTCCACTTGTGAGTTACACCCAGATGCCTTCAAGCCAACTCAGAAGATGGGCTGTCCTCCTCCTCCTTCTCTTGCTCCTCCTCCTCTCTAGTTCTTCCTCCCCCTCTCTCTTCCTCTTCTTTTTCTTCTTCTTCTTCTTCTTCTTCTTCTTCTTCTTCTTCTTCTTCTTCTTCTTCTTCTTCTTCTTCTTCTCCTCCTGCTCCTCCTGCTCCTCCTGCTCCTCCTCCTCCTCCTCCTCCTCCTCCTCCTCCTCCTTCTTCCATAAACCTTAGCCCAGGAGCAAAACTGAGATCTTTTCTTTCCTCACTGGAGGAAAACTCTGCGACCCGGAAGAGGAAAAGTAGGTTGACCACCTCGGTCTCCATGGTGGGTCAGGACATCAACCAAAGGTGGGCTTCACATACTGTAGCAACCGGTTCGGCCAGCACCAGAAATGTGAACGCATACCATCCGCGCATACGTGCAGTGTCACAAAACACGGCAATTCGCTTGCTCACGCATGCCGTCCACACACGCGTGCGATGTCAAACAACACGGCCGTTCGCTCACGAGCGCCGTCCGCGCATGCGTGGGGTGTCGAAAACCGTACGTGCCACACCGCGCCTAGCAATATAAGTTGGGATTGCGCCCGGGTGGCTGGGCAAGTCGCCACTACCGGTTCACGCGAACCGGCTGAATACCAGCTCTGACATCAGCGCATGAGCAAGGAGATGTCGATGAGGAGAGATCCATCCAAGGCAACCTACAAGGTTGAAGAAAAACAAATAGATGGATCGGTGAGGAAGAATAGAATAGAATAGAATAGAATAGAATAGAATAGAATAGAATAGAATAGAATAGAATAGAATAGAATAGAATAGAATAGAATTTTTTATTGGCCAAGTGTGATTGGACACACAAGGAATTTGTCTTTGGTGCATATGCTCTCAGTGTACATAAAAGACAAGATACCTTCATCAAGGTACAACACTTAACAACACATAATGATAGTCATAGGGTACAAATTTAACACTTAATGATACAACACTTAATGATAGTCATAGGCTACAAATAAGCAATCAGGAAACAATATCAGTATAAATTGTAAGGATACAAGCAACAAAGTTACAGTCATAAGTGGAAGGAAATTAAGTGGGGGAAATTAGGAAATTAAGAAAAGACGATTAACAAACAAGAAGATAGTAATGATAAAGATAGGTGAAGAATGTAATTATAGTTAGATGTTATAGAATGTAGAATGTAAAATATATATAGAATAGAAGAGAATTTTTTTATTGGCCAAGTGTGATTGGACACACAAGGAATTTGTCTTGGTGCATATGCTCTCAGTGTACATAAAAGAAAAGATACCTTCATCAAGGTACTACAGGTGTAGCCCTCAACTTACAACCGTTTGCTTAGTGACTATTCAAAGTCGCAACGGCACTGGCGACATGACTTGGGGCCGTTTTTCAGACTTACGACCACTGCAGCATCCCCTCGGTCAACGTGATCCAAATTCCGACGCTTGGCAAGTGGCTCATCTTTATGACGGTCGCAGCGTCCCGCCTGGGGAGTCCCGCGATCCCCTTGGGTGACTTTCTGACCAAGGGGGAAGGCGGATTCACTGAACGACCGTGTTCCTAACTCAACAACGGCGGTCCTTTGCTTAAGGACCGCGGCAAGGAAGGTGGTATAAACGGGGCCAAATTCACTTAGCGCCAGAAATTTTGGCCTCGACCTACATCCAGGAGTGGGATTCAGCCGGTTCGTACCGGTTCAGGTGAACTGCTAGTGGCAACCACCCACCCCGTGGCTGTGCCGTCCTATTTATTTATTTATTTATTAATCGTATTTATATCCCGCCCTTCTCCCGAAGGACTCAGGGCGGTTAACAGCCAATTTAAAAAACACATTATATACAGATTAAAAGCAGAATAAAATTAATATAACTTATGGCCAAATTCGGGTCTGGATGGGGAGGAACAGGCTCAAGCTCAATCCCTCCAAGACAGAGTGGCTGTGGATGCCGGCATCCCGATTCAGTCAGCTGCAGCCGCGGCTGACTGTTGGGGGCGAGTCATTGGCCCCGATGGAGAGGGTGCGCAACTTGGGCGTCCTCCTGGATGGACGGCTGTCTTTTGAGGATCACCTGACGGCCGTCTCCAGGAGAGCTTTCCACCAGGTTCGCCTGGTGCGCCAGTTGCGCCCCTTTCTAGACCGGGATGCCCTATGCATGGTCACTCACGCACTCGTGACGTCTCGTCTGGATTACTGCAATGCTCTCTACATGGGGCTCCCCTTGAGGGGCATCCAGAGGCTCCAGTTAGTCCAGAATGCGGCTGCGCGGGTGATAGAGGGAGCCCCTCGTGGTTCCCGTGTGACACCTATCCTGCGCAGACTGCACTGGCTACCTGTGGCCTTCCGGGTGCGCTTCAAGGTTTTGGTGACAATCTTTAAAGCGCTCCATGGCATAGGGCCGGGTTACTTACGGGACCGCCTGCTGCTACCGAGTACCTCTCACCGACCGTCCGCCTCACAGAGAGGACTCTCAGGGTGCCGTCGGCTGGGCAGTGCCGTCTGGCGACACCCAGGGGAAGGGCCTTCTCTGTGGGGGCTCCCACCCTCTGGAACGAACTCCCTCCAGGACTTCGTCAACTTCCGGACCTCCGAACCTTTCGTCGCGAGCTCAAAACACACCTATTTATTTGCGCGGGGCTGGGTTAGTTTTTAAATTTATTGGTTTTAATGGGGTTTTTAGTATTTATATTGTTTTTTACTAATCTGGCTATTGAATAAGTTTTTTATGTCTGATTTTAAATTGTATTTATATGTTTGTTTTTTAATTGCCTGTGAACCGCCCTGAGTCCTTAGGGAGATAGGGCGGTATATAAATCTGAAAAATAAATAAATAAATAAATAAATAAATTTCCTAAAAACTAAACAACAGCAATCTAAAACCCCATTAAAACAGCATTTTTAGGCTAGCCCTGCTCGATGGAATAAAAGAGTCTTCAGCTCACGGCGGAAGGTCCGGAGGTCAGGGAGTTGGCGAAGCCCCGGAGGCAGCCCATTCCAGAGGGCAGGAGCCCCCACAGAGAAGGCCTTCCCCCTGGGAACCGCCACTCGACATTGTCTAGCCGACGGCACCCCGAGGAGGCCCTCCCTGTGAGAGCGCACAGGTCGATGGGAGGCTATCGGTGGCAGTAGGCGGTCCCGTAAATAGCCCGGTCCTAAGCCATGGGGCGCTTTAAAGATGGTAACCAGCACCTTGAATTGCACCCGAAAGACCACCGGAAGCCAGTGCAAGCCGCGCAGGAGAGATGTCACATGGGAGCCACGAGGGGGGTCCCTCTATCACCCGTGCGGCCACATTCTGGACCAGTTGAAGCTTCCGGGTGCTCTTCAAGGGGAGCCCCATGTAGAGAGCGTTGCAGTAGTCCAGGCGGGATGTAAGGAGGGCATGAGTGACTGTGCAAAGGGAAACCCGGTCTAGAAATTGGTGGATCAGGCGGACCTGATAAAAAGACCCTCTGGCGACGGCCGTCAAGTGATCTTCTAAAGACAGCCGTGCATCCAGGAGGACGCCCAGATTGCGCACCCTCTCTGTGTGGGCCAACGACTCGCCCCCAACAGTCAGCAATGGAGTAAGCTGGCTGTACTTTAGCCACGTTTTCTAAGCCACGCACATGCGTGCAAGCTGCGCGTACAACTAAAGCGCATAGGCAGAAGGCCGTGCGCGCTCAAATTTTCAGTGCACGGCGAACCGGTGGTAAAATTATGTGAAACCCACCTAAAAACACCCAAGAAGGCGGAAATTTAGGGGAGGTTAAAAAAAAGAAAAGAAAAAAGGACGACAAAGCCCATTCAGCTTCGGCTGGTTGATGGGTTGACTTGCTTCCTCTCCAACCTTACCGCCATCAACTCCATTTTGTTTTCTTTTGTTTATTTATTTGTCGTGTTTGTATGGCCGCCCGTCTCACGAGGAAGGCACAAGGAAAGCTCGGTTTAAAAAGAGCAATAAATAGGTGTTTTTTTTTAAAAAAGGCAGTCACAATTTAAAATAATAATCCTAGAAAGACACACAAAACAGGTCAGGATGATATTAACCACAGGAAGGGAGGCATCTCTTATTCTATTCAGCCGGGGGTTGGACTAGAGGACCTGCAAGGTCCCTTCCAACTCTGTTATTCTATTCTATTCCGTTCCGTTCCGTTCCATTCCATTCCGTTCCGTTCCGTTCCGTTCTGTTCTGTTCTGTTCTGTTCTGTTCTATTTCATTCCATTCTATTCCATATTTTCTATTCTATTCTATTCATTTCCATTCCATTCCATTCTATTCTATTCCATATTTTCTATTCTATTCTATTCTATTCTATTCTATTCTATTCTATTCTATTCTATTCTATTCTATTCTATCTTTATTTTATTTTAATTTAATTATTTTCTTTATTTTTTTCTTTTATTTCATTTTTTCAATTTGTGCTCTAGTTACACAGAATCTGCTACAACGTTCACCAACCGAAAACGAAAACGCCCATCCACTTGGCAAATTTTGACATTCTTCCATATCTCCTTTCCTCCCAATTTTAAGGATACAGCCGCTGGGCTTTTATTTCTCCCATGAATCACCTGTGGTGCCCTCTAGAATGGGACTACAAGGCCTATCGTTCTAACACCTTCAGCTTTGGTGTAATGATTTGAATTTGCAAACAATAAACAGTTAAAACTCAAAATGCCCCTTGCAATAAAAGACGGATGCCCTAATTAAATCACGAGTTTCGAGCCACGCTTCAAAAGAAATCCAGTTATTTATTAGGAGTTATTAATTAAACCTTCCGTTTCTTTTTTGATGGCTCCCATCTTAAGCCATGCCCATGTCAAGTTGTCATCATATTTTCCTTCAATGTTGTTCAAGTTCAATGTTGGTTCAAGGATAGAATCAAGATCACGTGAAGTGTTAGTGCCACTTTATAATGCCTTGGTAAGGCCACACTTGGAATATTGCATCCAGTTTTGGTTGCCACGATGTGAAAAAGATGTTGAGACTCTAGAAAGAGTGCAGAGAAGAGCAACAAAGAGGATTAGGGGACTGGAGGCTAAAACATATGAAGAACGGTTGCAGGAACTGGGTATGTCTAGTTTAATAAAAAGAAGGACTAGGGGAGACATGATAGCAGTCTTCCAATATCTCAGGGGCTGCCCCAAAGAAGAGGGAGTCAAGCTATTCTCCAAAGCACCTGAGGGTAGAACAAGAAGCAACGGGTGGAAACTGATCAAAGAAAGAAGCAACTTAGAACTAAGGAGAAATTTCCTGACAGTTAGAACAATTAATCAGTGGAACGACTTGCCTGCAGAAGTTGTGAATGCTCCAACACTGGAAATTTTTAAGAAAATGTTGGATAACCATCTGACTGAGATGGTGTAGGGTTTCCTGCCTGGGCAGGGGGTTGGACTAGAAGGCCTCCAAGGTCCCTTCCAACTCTGTTGTTATATTATATTATAAGTGCTGTCCATGCAGAGCTTCGGTTTTCCATCCATTTAATCTGTCTTCCAGCTGTTTTTCCTTATATTCTGCCTTTGTTTCCGTTGGTTTTTATAATGTTCTCCACTTTCACAGCCTGAAGCAATTTTTCTGTACTTTGGTTCACATAGTTGCTCAAACTTCGTTTTTCTTCTTCTACAGTTTGATGGATTTGCAATAGTCCTCTGCCCCCTATTTTTCTTGACAGGTACAACCTGTCGATGTCACTTCGTGGATGTAAAGCGTGGTACATATTCAAAAGTTTGCACGCTTTCCGGTCCAAGTTTTCCAGTTCAGCCAAAGTCCAGTTGATGATCCCAGCTGAGTAGCGTTATCACTGGAACTGCCCATATATTAATGCCTTTAATTATGTTTCCAGCATTCACCTTTGATATTAATATTTTGCGGACTCTCCTGATGTATTCCTTTTGCGTCGACTCTTTGACTTTTCCATTCAAGACGTTATCTGCTTCCAATATGCCTAGGTATCTGTAACCCTCAACCTTTGCTAATGCTTTTACTATGTTTCCATTTCCCGGTTCTATTCCTTCTATTTTTTTCCCGTGTATCCTTGCTGCATGAATAATCTAGCACATTTTTCAAGTCCAAAAGTTCATTTTGATGTCGCTGCTGAGCAGTTGAACTGTGTTGAGTGTTGATTTAAGTTCAATGGGGCTTTTCGCATACATTTTTAAGTCATCCACGTATAGGAGATGGTTTACCTTGCCATGTTGGCTTGATATTTGGTATCCCAGTTTTGTGTTTCGTAGGATTATTTTCAGTGGAATTAATGCAATGTTGAACAGTAGTGGTTATTATTATTATTATTATTATTATTATTATTATTATTATTATTATTATTATTATTATTATTATTATTATATTTACACAAAATGACATTATACACAGCAAATGAGATAACTATGCTGGATTTCGTATTACAGTTCACTAGTCGAACACTTCCCAAGCGTTTAGGACTGCATGATGTATCGGCGAATTATGCGAGCAGATCCCAGTAAGGTGGCCTTCTGCAGCTGACCAATGGTGATCCTTCTTCTTCTTCTTCTTCTTCTTATTGTTGTTGTTGTTGTTGTTGTTGTTGTTGTCATCGTCATCAATATTATAATTGTTATTATATATTATATTATGTAAGAAATTGACCTGGATATGACACTGTTCACAAAGCAGATACGTATGTTAATTGACAATGTATAAATAAACTATAAAAATAGAAGTTGAGCCAGTGCTATGGCTCACTTCTGGCTCAAAGCATTATTGCCTTTCCAATTGTTTATGGCAAATCATAAATCACCTTCTTTAATTGTCCATGGATGCCACATCCATTCAACCTGTTCTGCCACCTGCCCTGCGACGGGATTTAATTTGTTTAATTGAGTAATAATATCAAGGACAGAAAGAAACTTTTGTGGGCACCTCCAAGTCATGTACCTCGTGTTTGTCCGCCACGCTTGAAAAACGTCAACGGGAAAACCTCAACCTGTTTTCTTACCTCAAAACAACAACAACAACAACAACCAACCAACCAACCAACCCAACAGAAATAAATTGGTTTCTCACTTCCGTTGTTCTGCTCCTCCTTTGGGCAGGCGGTCCTCGCTTAGGGACTGACGACCGGTCTTCTTCAAGCTTAAAACCACTACGGCGTTCCTGAGGTCCTGTGAGATCAAAATTTGGGTGGCGTAGATTTAAAAACAGATTCCTGGGATCAGGGGATCACCCTCTGAGACTTTTCCAGCCGGCTTCTGATAATGGGGGAAGCTGGATTTGTTTAATGACTGCCCGCTTCACTTAAGAACTTGCTGAAGAAGCAAACCCAAAAAGCTCATAAAATCGGGCGTAACTCACTTAGCAACCTCTTTAGAATAGAATTTTATTGGCCAAGTGTGATTGGACACACAAGGAATTTGTCTTGGTGCATATGCTCTCAGTGTACATAAAAGAAAAGATACGTTCATCAAGGTACGACATTTACAACACAATTGATGGTCAATATATCAATATAAATCATAAGGATTGCCAGCAAGAAGTTATAGTCATATAGTCATAAGTGGAAAGAGATTGGTGATGGGAACTATGAAACGATTAATAGTAGTGCAGATTCAGTAAATAGTCTGACAGTGTTGAGGGAATTATTTGTTTAGCAGAGTGATGGCCTTCGGGAAAAAACTGTTCTTGTGTCTAGTTGTTCTG
This sequence comes from Ahaetulla prasina, assembly GCF_028640845.1. NCBI lineage: Eukaryota > Metazoa > Chordata > Lepidosauria > Squamata > Colubridae > Ahaetulla > Ahaetulla prasina. Next base: position 3,490,636 of record NC_080542.1, read on the forward strand.
GTGTGCAGTGCTCTATAGCGTCGTTTTGAGGGTAGGAGTTGAAACAGTTTATGTCCAGGATGCGAGTGATCTGCAAATATTTTACTCAAATATTTTACTCAAATATTTTACTCAAATATTTTACTCAACTGGACAGCAATTTTCTGGTCACAACTTGTCATTGTGAATCCCCGAATAGCATCTTAGTTTAATTTATATTAGTTTAATTTAGTTTAATTTAGTTTAATTTGGTTTAATTTAGTTTAATTTAAAACTTAGTTTAATTCATAGAATCATCTGTTACAACGTCCTTCCTGTTGAAGTCTACTTCAGCTTCAATCGCAACAATACACGAACACACAATAGATTTAAGCTTAATGTGAACCGCTCCAATCTTGATTGCAGAAAATATGACTTCAGAAACAGAGTTGTTAATGCCTGGAATGCACTACCTGACTCTGGGGTCTCTTCCCAAAATCCCCAAAGCTTCAGCCAAAAACTATCTACTATTGACCTCACCCCATTCCTAAGAGGTCTGTAAGGGGCGTGCATAAGAGCACCAGCGTGCCTACCATTCCTGTCCTATTGTTTCCTTTCGTTATATCCAATTAATATAGTTATTACAGACTCATGCTTATATATATGCTTATATATTGTATAGTTATTTCATGCTTATGGTTATATATACTGTGTGGCAAAATAAATAAATAAATAAAAATCTCTATTTTATTCTAATTCTAAACTGGTCTAAGATCTCCTGATTGAGCAGGGGGATGGACTAGAAGGCCTCCAAGGTCCCTTCCAAGTCGATTCTGATTCTGGTTAGGCCACCTGGAATGTCTTTGGGACAGGACAGGAAATGGTGGTGGAGACACGGTTCAATTCTCGCCCGGCTGACTCTCTGACTCAGTTCTCTTCCATTTGGGAGCTGCTCAGAATGGCTGGCATAGTTTATCTCGCAAAACATCTCCAAATTGACCAGTGACTTCAAAGGGTGGATGTTTGGACAGCTATGACACCCTGGGACCTTCTCCAAAACAGAACCTGGAATTAAAACTCGGACATCTTGCGCCAAACGGGAGAGCTCCATCGCAGCAGAGTTGAGAGGGGACCTCGGAGGTCGTCTAGTCCAACCCCCCTGCTCAAGCAGGAGAACCCTCTACCGCAGGGGTCTCCAACCTGGTCAACTTTTAAGACTTGTGGGCTTCAACTCCCAGAGAACTCTGGGAGTTGAAGTCCACAAGTCTTAAAAGTTGACCAGGTTGGAGACCCCTGCTCTATCGTTTCAGACAAACGGTTGTCCAATCTCTTGTTAAAAACCTCTAGGGATGGATGTCTATGGAGATTCTCAATCCTCCAGGTCATGTTTGTATTAATTTGTATTAATATTTGTTTGTATTAATATTTATATAATTTTGTATTAATTGTCTTACTTGGTTGTGAACCGCCCTGAGTCCTTTGGGAGAAGGGCGGTATAGAAATTTAAACAATAAATAAATAAAATAAATAAATAAATGTTTGTCCCAAAGGTGTGTTTTTTTTTTCCAAGAGGCCACTGGACTTTTTGGGTTTTCTTGGAAGAGGTTTCGCTTCTCCTCCGAGAAGCTTCTTCAGTTCTGAAGAAGCTTCTTGGATGAGGAGCGAAACCTCTTCGAAACGTCCAGTGGTCTCTTGAAAAAACACCACAACTGCTGTTCCCCCTGGTTCATTGTCCTCACTGTCAGGAAGTTTCTCCTTCATTCCAGGTTGCTTCTCTCCTGGGTGACTTCCCATCCGTTGTTTCTTAATAACAGAATTGGAAGGGACCTTGTAGGTCATCTAGTCCAACCCCCACCTATTGTCGCTCAAGCAGGAGACCCTACACCATTTCTGACAGATGGCAGTCCAGTCTCTCCTTGAAAGCCTCCAGGGATGAAGCTCCCACAACTTCCGAAGGCAACTTCTCTTCCATCAGTTGATGGTTCTCACTGTCAGAAAATTTCTCCTTATTTCCAGGTTGAATCTCTCCTTCTTGAGTTTCCATCCTTGTCTGGCCTTCGGGTGCTTTGGAAAATAGCTTGACTCCCTCTTCTTTGGGGCAACCCCTGAGATATTGGAAGACTGCTATCATGTCTCCCCTAGTCCTTCTTTTCATTAAACCAGACATACCCAGTTCCTGCAACCGTTCTTCATATGTTTTATCCTCCAGTCCCCTAATCATCTTTGTTGCTCTTCTCTGCACTCTTTCTAGAGTCTCAACATCTTTTTTACATCATGGAGACCAAAACTGGATGCAATATTCCAAGTGTGGCCTTACCAAGGCATTATAAAGTGGTATTAGCACTTCACGTGATCTTGATTTTATCCCTCTGTTTATGCAGCCCAGAACTGTGTTGGCTTTTTTAGCAGCTGCTGCACACTGCTGGCTCATATCTAAATGGTTATCCACTAGGACTCCAAGATCCCTATCACAGGTACTACTATTGAACAAGGTACTAATCCTTCCCGTGATTTTGATTCTATGCCTCTGTTTATACAACCAAGGATCATATTCACTTTTTTGGCTGCTGCCGCCCAGGGCTGGCTCATGTTTAAGTGTGGTGGGGGAGAACTGAACGGGAATGCAGAAGAGGTATTCCAGTAAGAGACAAAAGGACACCTCCAGAAAATGGACAGAGAAAGTCCTCGACTTATGACTATGCTGTTAGTGACTGTTTGAAGACATGACAGCATGGGAAACCGTTTCCATCACTAAGCGTGGTGGTATGAATAGAATAGAATAGAATAGAATAGAATAGAATAGAATAGAATAGAATAGAATAGAATCGAATAGAAAAAATGGAATGGAATAGAATCGAATCGAATAGAATAGAATAGAATCGAATAGAATAGAATCGAATAGAAAAATGGAATGGAATGGAATGGAATAGAATAGAATAGAATAGAATAGAATAGAATAGAATAGAATAGAATAGAATAGAATAGAAAAAATGGAATGGAATGGAATGGAATAGAATAGAATAGAATAGAATAGAATAGAATAGAATAGAATAGAATAGAAAAAATAGAATAGAATAGAATAGAATAGAATAGAATAGAATAGAAAAATGGAATGGAATAGAATAGAATAGAATAGAATAGAATAGAATAGAATAGAATAGAACAGAAAAAATGGAATGGAATAGAATAGAATAGAATAGAATAGAATAGAATAGAATAGAATAGAATAGAATAGAATAGAATAGAATAGAATAGAATAGAATAGAATAGAATAGAATAGAATAGAATAGAATAGAAAAATGGAATGGAATGGAATGGAATGGAATAGAATAGAATAGAATAGAATAGAATAGAATAGAATAGAATAGAATAGAAAAAATGGAATAGAATAGAATAGAATAGAATAGAATAGAATAGAATAGAATAGAATTCTTTATTGGCCAAGTGTGATTGGACACCCAAAGAATTTGTCTTTGGTGCATATGCTCTCAGTGTACATAAATGAAAAAATATCTTCATTAAGAATCATAAGGTACAACACTTAATGATAGTCATGGGGTACAAATAAGCAATCAAATCATATTAGGAAACAGTCAATATAAATTATAAGGATACCATCAACAAGGTTACCGTCGTACAGTCATAAGTGGGAGGAGATGGATGATAGGAATGATGAGAAGATTAATAGCAGTGCAGATTTAGTAACTAGTTTGACAGTGTTGAGGGAATTATTTGTTTAGCAAAGTGATGGAGTTCGGGGGAAAACTATCCTTGTGTCTAGTTGTTCTGGTGTGCAGTGCATCATTTTGAGGGTAGGAGCTGAAACCGTTTATGTCCAGGATGTGAGGGGTCTGTAAATATTTTCACGGCCCTCTTTTTGACTCGTGCAGTATACAGGTCCTTCATGGAAGGCAGGTTGGCAGCCATTGTTTTTTCTGCCATTCTAATGATCCTCTGAAGTCTGTGTCTGTCTTGTTGGGTTGCAGAACCAAACCAGACAGTTATGGAGGTGCAAATGACAGACTCAATAATTCCTCTGTAGAACTGGATCAGCAGCTCCTTGGGCAGGTGGAGCTTTCTGAGTTGGCACAGAAAGAACATTCTTTGTTGTCCTTCTTTGATGGCGTTTTTGATGTTAGGTGTCCATTTTAGATCTTGCGATATGGTAGAACCTAGAAATTTGAAGGTTTCTACTGTTGATACTGTGTTCTAGTATTGTAAGAGGTGGAAGTATGGGACGTTAGTATGAGTTGCATCCAGTGGTGGGATTCAACCAGTTCGCACCACTTCGGGAGAACCGGTTGTTAACTTACTGAGCAGTTTGGCAAAGTGGTTGTTGGAAGAAATTATTAGGGCAGAGAACCGGTTGTTAAATTACTTGTATCCTACCTCTGGTTGCATCTGTATTTATGACTCTGTTTTGCCACGGATTTTAAGCACATTTCTACCGGTCGTTTTCAAGGCGGGCCGACCTGAAATGCAATTAGGGCGAAGAACAGTCCGCCTGGGTGGTCCTTGACATATGACCACTGTGGTTTAGCGGCGGTTCAAAGTAAACTTACAAGGTTAAAAAAACAACCCGGGATTGCAGAGGAGGTAATGATAGATGAATTCCTGATGCAAATGGGTTGCAAGAACGGAAGTGATCCCACGCTCCCTTCTCAAGCGAGGTCCTTGCGACAACACAGCTTGTGCAATTGTCTCCCCGTTACAGGCAGCTCGGTGCGCTGTGCCCGGTTGTGACACACTGGCTGGGTTGCAGCAAAAGCTGCGTTGGCCTGAAGAAGGAATGTTGGGATCGTATAATACGTCCCGTAGGTTGTTATGAAGAGGTGTTTTTCTCAACCTTGGCACTTTAAGACCGGTGGACTTCAACTCCCAGAATTCCCCAGCCAGCTTTATTTTTTTTTCACTTTGCTGAAGTCAAGATATATTATGTTTAGTGCATACCCACCATCTATTAAGAAAGTTACCCTATGTGGCTGGCTGGGGAATTCTGGGAGTTGAAGTCCACATGTCTTTTTTTTTTTTTTTTTTTGCTGGCTGGGGAATTCTGGGTGTTGAAATCCGCCCATCTCTTATAAAAAAGTTTTATTTTTACAATCATATCAAACAGCTCATCCAATGTACAGTTATATACAATTAGTCGGGCTTGCCCAGTCACCACCCCCCTTTTTAACACTCTTCCCTCTTCTACCTTCTTTTACTTTCCAGACCTTCGTCTCCTTCTCTTATCTACATCCTCTCCTCCCTCCACCCTACACCTTCCTTCTCCCTCTTCTACTCCTCTTCCTTCCTCTTCTCCTCTTTCCTACCTCCTACTCTCTCCTCTTTTCTCCCTCCCCACCGTTCTAAAATGGTAACTGGGCAGACCCGACCCTACATTAATTATATTTATACCTCTTCAATAATCCCTGTACATTAACCATCACTCCATCCTTTACCCTCAACCCCCCAATTCCCCTCCCCCTTACCCCCCACCCCGTCTTAAAGTGACCAAGGTGAGATCCCTGATTTAAGACTTGTGGACTTCAACTCCCAGAATTCCCCAGCCAGCACTCTTTTTTTCCACTTTGCTGAAGTGAAGATATATTATGCTTACTGCATTCCCACCATCTATTAAGAAAGTTACCCTATGTGGCTGATTGTGGAATTCTGGGAGTTGAAGTCCACGAATCTTAAAGTGGCCAAGGATGGAAACCCCTGGTCTAAGGCAATGAATACTGTAAATAAAACCCCATTAAGTTAGCTTCAATATACCTTATCTGAATTGGGCAATGGGTTTCTGAGTTGTTGGCTGGCTGGGGAATTCTGGGAGTTGTAGTCCACGAGTCTCAAAGCGGCCAAGGTTGGTAAACACGGATTTAAACTATACAGCTAGTCCTCGATTTATGACCACAGTTGAGCCCAGGATTTCTGTGGCTAAAAGAAACAGTGAGTTTCACCCCGCTTTATGACCGTTCTTGCCACTGTCGTTGTAATGTATTACTGTAAGTTTTGGCGGGAGTTTTAGGCGGGAAATATCTCGTTTCTGATTGGATGCAGCCTCAGGCTGAAGTGTATATAAGGAGAGGTTTTTCTCCAGAGTTTTGCTGGGTCACACTATATTAAAGAGCTGTTGTCACTAACCTGGTCTCCTGCCTCGTCAATACCCATACATAACATTGGCGACGAGGATGGGATATTGAGGCAGAGCACCAGAACAGAGCTGAACTCACTACGAGAATCAAACCCAGCAAGGTGACGGCGAATGCAGCGATGACCGGCTACACGCCACCCACGCCGTTTGACCCTGCCCAGGAGACATGGGGAATATATATGACCCGTTTCGAAAGTTTCCTGGAGGCAAACGAGCTACAGGAGTCTCCGACAACCAAACGGGCTTACTTCATAAGCCACTGTGGGTCCGCAGTCATCGCCGTCGCAGAAGCCCTAGCGAGCCAACACCGCTACACTCCGTATCGTGGCAGACCCTTCAGACCCTCCTGAAGAATCACTACGCACCAGCCCCGTCCAAATACGCTCGACGGTACGAGTTTGGGGAGCGAGGCAACAAGAAGGCGAGTCTATCAGCGACTACATGGCAGCCCTGAGACAAGCCTCCAAGCATTGCAGTACCGCGATCTGGACGAAGAGCTGCTGGAACAACTTATACGGGGGGTCAGAGACATCCGTTTGAGGAGACGGTTGCTAGCCAAGAGCAACCTGACATTGGCAAACGCTCTGGACGAAGCCAGAGCCCATGAGATGTCCAACCATGCAGCAGATACCTTACAAAAGCGACTCACGCCGATGGCGGGCGCAAAGCCGAGCACAGTCCACCACGAAGAAACCTATCGTGAGTCAACCAGCGAAGAGGAGGAAGAAGTCCACTACACCGGAAAATCGACAAGGGAAGACCCGGAGGAATGCGGAAGTTGCGGGCGACATCAGCGCCAAAGATGTAAGTTCAGGGACGCCATTTGCCGGCGGTGTGAAAGGAAGGCACCTGGCTCAAGTCTGCCGAGCACCCCAACCTTCCCGAAAATTCAAATCGGCCAATCAGAGCGGCTCTGAGTCAGAGATGCAAACCCCACAGTCCTTGAAATTTCAAACCAGCCAATCAGAGCGAGATCGGCGAGGCGACCCGCGATTGGCCAGGAAAGAAAGAGCGCGAAGTCAAACCGAATGACTGTTACCATAGACCACGCAGCTACCCGCATCGAAGAAAAGATCTTCACAAACCCGACAATTGAAGGCGTACGTGCCGACTGGAAGTAGACACAGGATCAGCTATCACAATCATGTCCTGGGACACTTTTGTGAAAGCCTTGCCGCACATCGCATAAGCGCAAGCTACAGAAACAACGGCTCCGGGTGCAGGATTACCAGGGCAACCGCATCCCTGTTCGAGGACAACGACCGTCGAGGTCAAGTACGGGACATACGAAAAGACCCTGCCCATCACGTTAGTCGAGGAACCTTGCCAAGCTTGCTGGGGCTAGACTGGTTCAGGCGTTGGGAATGGGGTGACTGGCGTCCACCGGAGCGGATGCAACCTGCAAAACGCCCTACTGGAGGAATTCGCAGACGATTCGAGGACCGTTTAGGCAAGTACAAGGGACCCCTATCTCCTTCAATTTAGACCCCAAATAGCTCCCATTAGGTTAAAGGCAAGGAGGGTTCCTTTGCACTCAAACCTAAAATCGACAAAGAGTTAGATAAATTAGTCAGCCAGGGATACTAGTGCCAGTTGACCATGCCAAATGGGAGACGCCAATCGTCACCCTATAAAACCAGACGGGTCCATAAGAATTTGTGCTGATTACAAGGCTACCTTGAACAAAGCATTGCAAAAGCGCCTACCCAGTTCCAGTAGTGCAACACTTATTGCACTCACTAGGCACGGACAAGTTTTCGCCAAATTAGACTTGGCACAAGCGTACCAACAGCTACCCGTAGATGCTAGCACAGCTGAGGCCCAGACCATTGTAACGCACCGGGTGCCTTTAAGTGCACCGGTTACAGTTCGGGGTGAGTGTGGCCCCGGCTATTCAAAATTTGATGGGCGGCTCCTACAAGGGTTACCGGAGTCGTACCCTATTTCGATGATGTGTTGGTATCAGGGAAGATTTAGAGAACTGGGGAAGCGATTAAGGAAAGTTTTGGCCATTTTAGGTCGGCAGGATTAAAAGTCAAAGCAAGCAAGTGTCAGATAGGGGTCGAATCTGTTGAATTTTGGGCTATAGAATAGACAAAAATGGAATTCACCCCACCGAGAGTAAGGTCAAAGCGATAAAGAGAGCCCCAGCACCCAAAAACAAGACAGAACTCCAGGCTTTCCTGGGTCTGGTAAACTTTTACGCCGTGTTTTTAAAAGACAAGGCAACCGTTGCTGAACCGCTGCATAAATTGCTTGGAAAAAACACTGCTTGGTCGTGGGGGAAGTCAGAGAATAGGGCATTTGAGGCAGTAAAAAGTTTGCTATCAAGCGATAGCCTGTTAATACAATACAACAACAGACTGCCGTTAGTATTGGTTTGTGATGCGTCCCCCTATGGAGTAGGAGCGGTACTTAGCCACAGACTCCCAAACGGCACTGAAGCCCCTATAGCGTTCTATTCACGAACGATGTCCCGGCTGAGAGGAATTACAGCCAGCTAGATAGGAGGCTCTCGCAATAGTGTCAGGGTGAAAAATTTCACGAATACGTTTTGGGCGAGATTTCGAAATTGTCACTGATCACAGACCGCTATTGGGGTTACTGGCTGGCGACCGCCCAACGCCAGTAGCACTCTCACCTAGACTGACCAGATGGACTATTTTTTTGACCGCATACTCCTACAAGCTGCAGCATCGGCCTGGAAAGGAGCTGGGGCATGCGGACGCATTGAGCAGATGCCCATTGCCAGGGGAAATCGAGGACCCCACCCCGGGCACACCCGTTCTACTAATTGACTCTTTGGACTCGGGGCCAGTCACATCGCAGGAAGTGGCTCGGCCTCCTACCGGACGTTGTTTTAAGGACTGTAATCAGTTGGGTTCAAGGGATGGCCGCTGCACCGGGCTAACGCTTCAAGGAATTTGTAAAGAAAAAAGGGGAATTGTCCGTACAAGGGGGGTGCCTGCTCTGGGGGGATAGGGTGGTAGTCCCCGAGAAACTGAGGAAAAGTTCTGGAACTCCTGCATGAGGGTCACCCAGGAATTGTGAGGATGAAGGGTTTGGCTAGGAGCTATGTCTGGTGGCCCCTAATGGACAGGGAAATCAGTGACAGGGTTGGCGATGCCAAGTATGTCAGGAATCCAGACCACTACCACCCACGGCCCCAGTTTTGGAGTGGAGAAACCCCAAGGCCCTTGGTCCCGCATACACATTGATTTTGCCGCCCTTCCACGGCCAAACATTTCTAATTGTGGTGGATGCATTCTCCAAATGGCTGGAGATCATCCTAATGAAATCCACAACCGCGGGAGCTGTCATCTCAGCACTAAAACACCTTTTCGCCACGCACGGGCTACCGGACACCCTCGTGTCCGATAACGGCCCACAGTTCACCGCAGCATTATTTGAAGGGTACCTGGCTGAAGAGGGCATCCGACATGCCCTCTCAGCGCCGTTCCACCCTGCGTCGAACGGCCTTGCTGAACGTTTGTCCGGTGCGAAGAAGCGCTATCACGAAGCGGCCCGGCGATTGGCAGGCACAAATCGACGCATTCCTAACCGTCCAACACAGGACCCCTGTGTGGCCACCGCCGCAGCCCAGCCGAGCTATTAATGGGGCGGAAGCTACGGTGCCCGCTAGACCGGCTACACCGAACTACGACAGGACGGGTTCAAAACAAAACCAGATAGAATCCGAGAGTTAAACATAGGAGACTCGTGTGGGCACATAATTACAGCGACGGCCCTAACTGGAAGAGGGGATAGTCATAGACAAACGGGCCCCAAATCTTATCTAGTGGAACTAGACGATGGCAGAATCTGGAGGCGCCACATAGATCAATTAAGAAACAGATTGAGCGATAAGGCAGAATTAGGCGAGAACAGCCCTGACTATGATTTAATTAACCCCACAGCCAAGAACAAACAGAAAGCGTAAGCAAAGAACCAAACAGAGACTTATCTGAGTCAGGCGAGGTCCAGCGACACCCTCCGGTCCCTCTAGAGGACAGCAGGTCCGAGCCGGCGAATAATCCAGGGCCGGATGGCGGGAGGAGGAGCTCAGAGGAACGAAAAGTCCCTCCGGCAAGCTCGACTCAACTCCAGAAAGTGAACTGCGCAGGTCCGGGAGAGTCAGGAGACGCCCCACGTACCTGCAGGACTACGTAGAGAAGTAATATGCAAATATTGGCAAAGTGCCTTCTGGGAGGGAAGGAGTGTAATGTATTACTGTAAGTTTTGGCGGGAGTTTTAGGCGGGAAATATCTCGTTTCTGATTGGATGCAGCCTCAGGCTGAAGTGTATATAAGGAGAGGTTTTTCTCCAGAGTTTTGCTGGGTCACACTATATTAAAGAGCTGTTGTCACTAACCTGGTCTCCTGCCTCGTCAATACCCATACATAACAGTCGTTAAGTGAATCACGGCACTTGTTCAGCTAGTGAGTCCCACGGCTGTTAAGCAAATCTGGCTTCCCCATGGACTTTGCTCCTCAGAAGGTCGCAAAAGGGGAATCACGGAACCACTGCGACCGTCGTAAACACGAACCAGTTGACGAGCGCCTGAATTTTCATCCCGTGACCGCGAAGATGTTGTAAGGGTGAGGGCCTGGTCATCAGACACTTTTTATCAGGGCTGCTGTAACTTCGAACGGTCTCTAAACAGACGGCTATAAGTTGAGGACCATCTATAACAGGGGTCTCCAACCTTGGCAACTTTAAGCCTGGTGGACTTCAACTCCCAGAATCCCCCAACCAGCAAAGCTGGCTGGGGAATTCTGGGAGTTGAAGTCCACCAGGCTTAAAGTTGCCAAGGTTGGAGACCCCTGATCTAGAAGGAAACTTCCAATAACTATATAAAATATTAAAATTAAAAGCCAGGAGGAATTTAAACCACTTAGCTGAGCTTAGTGGCTTGTCTGCTTGGCGTATCTTAGTTTAATCAGTGTATCTTTAATTTCTATCCCTTTATCTTGGAAAACGGTGATTATCTAAGCCCGTGATGGCGAACCTCTGCGGGCCACAGGTGAGACGCAGAGCCTTCTCTGCGGGCACACAAGTCGTCGGCCCAGCTCAGCTGTACCACACATGCACGCAAGCCTTCCGCCGGCCAGCTGGTTGTCATGTGTGTGTGTGTGTCGGGGACGAGGCGCATGCAGGAGACGCTTGTGCGTGCATGGGGGAGCGGAGCGCATATGTGGGGGTCACGCACGTATGCGCAGGGGGCAGGTTGTACACAGGGGTCATGCAAGCAAGCGCAGGGTCACGTGTTCACCCAAGGGGCGGAGCGCATGAGAGGGGTCATGCGCGCATGTTTGCAGCCAGGGCGCACACGGGGTTGCACACGCATGCCTTGGGGTGGGGCCAGTAGTGAAATGTAAAATTTGTTACTACCGGTTCTGTGGATGTGGCTTGGGGGGTAATGTGACTGGGTGGGCGTGGCCAACTTTTTAAAAAAAACTTTTAAAAGCATTTTTAAAAAATTTTTAAAAGCATTTTTTACAACCTCTTCGACCGAAGAAGTTGTAAAAAAAAATGCTTTTAAAAGGCTCGGCTGATCCCAGCTGAGTTGCCTGATCGAAAAGAGCCTTCGGTAGGAAAAAATGCTTTTAAAAAGCTCTGACAATCCCAGCTGAGCCGCGTGATCATCAGCAGCTTTTTTTTTAACTTTTAAAAGCACTTTTTACAACCTCTTCGACCGAAGAGGTTGTAAAAAAAATGCTTTTAAAAGGCTCGGCCGATCCCAGTTGAGTTGTCTGATTGACAGAGTCTTCGGTAGGAAAAAATGCTTTTAAAAAGCTCTGACAATCCCAGCTGAGCCGCGTGATCATCATCAGCTTTTTTTTTTAAGTTTTAAAAGCACTTTTTACAACCTCTTCGACCGAAGAGGTTGTAAAAAAAATGCTTTTAAAAGGCTCGGCCGATCCCAGTTGAGTTGCCTGATTTACAGAGCCTTCGGTAGGAAAAAATGCTTTTAAAAAGCTCTGACAATCCCAGATGAGCCGCGTGATCATCATCAGCTTTTTTTTTTAAGTTTTAAAAGCACTTTTTACAACCTCTTCGACCGAAGAGGTTGTAAAAAAAATGCTTTTAAAAGGCTCGGCCGATCCCAGTTGAGTTGCCTGATCGAAAAGAGCCTTCGGTAGGAAAAAATGCTTTTAAAAAGCTCTGACAATCTCAGCTGAGCCGCGTGATCATCAGCGGTTTTTTAAAAAAACTTTTAAAAGCATTTTTTCGACCGAAGAAAAGATGCTTTTAAAAGTAAAAAAACAAAACAAAAACCAACCTCTGATGATCGCATGGCTCATCTGGGCATGCGGGGAGGGGGCAGGGATTTTTGCTACCGGTTCTCCGAACCACCTACCGCTACTGGATCCGGCGATCCGTTCTGAACCGGGACCAATTCACCCCTGGGTGGGGCGCACGCAATGGGGGGGGGGTTACACACACATGCATGAGGATTGCATGTGCATGCGAGGTGGCTGGGTGCATGTGGGGGGCGCATGTGTGGGGGCGGGGCGCATGTGAGATGAACACGCGCATCCACGGGGCCATGGGGGGGTCGCGCACGGATTGTATTATGGGTATGCGGCAAATGCACACTTTCACAGGTGCCCACGTGCGTTTTCGGCACTCAGTACCGAAAAGGTTAGCCACCACCAGTCTAAGGTCTTGAAAAAAAACTAGAAACAAATTCGAAAAAAAATCTAATCCACTGAACCATCCTCGCAATTATCCTTTCTGGAACTCATTTGAATTCCTTTGACGGGGTGGTGGGAAATAATTCCAACTTGCCAACTCACAAAAGGGGGTTAGTGAAGCGAATTCGCCTTGAAGCAGAAGCCAAACCCCTTTCGGCGGACCCTAACCTGAGCAGGGGTGGGAATAGATGACCTCTGGGATCTTTTCCAACTCTGGGAGCCAAAGGGTCAAAGAACCATTTTCATGGTTGGGAGCAGCGAATGGTTTCACGTATTCTTACCACTGGTACGCCCCGCGTGTGCGCGGCTTCCATGCAGGCACCTGGCCTTAAAAATGCGACTATCGGTTCTGCCGAACCGGTGTGAACCGGCTGAACTCCACTTCTGGTTGCAGGGTGGGGGAGGGCGGTGGTGGCTAGAGATCACAAGAGGGTTGTTTTTTTTAAAATTTCGGGGACCGCCTTTAAAAAAGTTAAACTGTTGTGTTTTTTCGCAAGGAAATCGCATTTTTGAACGGTTGGTGATCAAAACGCTATAAATTCTAATGATGGTGGATGGGGTTAGAATGGTAGAAAACCATCCACGGCTTGAAGTTCTTCCATTTTTTTTGTCTCCAGCAACTTGGGAGAGTTGTATTCTAGGTTAGATCCGCGATGTAGAAGGGATCTAGGGTGGTCTTCCTAAATTTCGTGGCCTCCAGATCCGTGGCTGGCCGGTTGGACATCCTGGATGGGAATTCTCGCTGCATCCCTAAAGCATCGGAAAAGCTGAAGTAAGAATTAAGGGGAGGCTCCTATTTGTTTGCCGGCCCACCCAACTCCAGGATTCATCCAGAATTCCCGTTGCTAATAAGCAAGGGGCTTGTTAAATGAATCACCACCTTTTGTTTCTTCTTTGCCACGGTTGTTAAGTGAATCACACAGCCGTGAAACGAAGCCAGCTTTCCCCTTTGACATTTGCTCGTCTGAAGCCAGCTGTGAAAGGTCTCAAAAGGTGATTCCCGCGATTGCCACGCGCCTGAATTTTGATCCCGGGATCGCGGTCGTAAGCGCGAGGACTGGTCAAAAGTCACTTTTTCAGAGCCGTGGTAACATCAAAGGAGAGTTTTTAAATATCAAACGCACCAAAAATGAAGCTTGAAGACGTTCAGAGAGATGGCGTATCCCGCTCGGGGCCAAATGGCTGGGATCCCATCAGATCGAGCCTGAGAAAATGCTAATTTCTCCGCCTTTTGAGGTTGAGACGCTCACCCCGGTTGCCATGTGAAAACATTCCCGTCTCCACCTGGAATTTCCTCCACCTGGCTCTCGTGAGCGTCTGCCGCCTTCTCATCGCCCTGGCGGCTCGGGAAGCATGCCGTGATCTCCCGGTGGCCATCTTTCCTGAGGAGGAGAAAAATGCATGACTCGTTCGCTGGGAAGAAAGGCAGAATCTGGCAAACTAAAGTGGGCATTGCTCCAGAGACTCAGGACTTTCTTTGGGAATTTTAGAATGTTAAAAACTGTAAGAACACCGCAAATTATGGTTTTTCAACCTGGGTAACTTTAAGAATAGAATAGAATAGAATAGAATAGAATTTTATTGGCCAAGTGTGATTGGACACACAAGGAATTTGTCTTGGTGCATATGCTCTCAGTGTACATAAAAGAAAAGATACGTTCATCAAGGTACAACATTTACAACACAATTGATGATCAATATATCAATATAAATCATAAATCATAAGACGATTGGACTTCATCTCCCAGAACTCCCCAGCCAACATGGCCGCCTAGGGAATTCTGGGAGTTGAAGTCCCACCGTCTTAAAGTCGCCAAGGTTAAAAAACACGGCTATGAACCATGGTTTTTCAATCATTGGCTGTTGGTGATGAGTGGACTTCAACTCCCAGAATTCCCCAGCCAACATGGCCGCCTAGGGAATTCTGGGAGTTGAAGTCCCACCGTCTTAATAGATTAGAATAGAATAGAATAGAATAGAATAGAATTTTTATTGGCCAAGTGTGATTGGACACACAAGGAATTTGTCTTGGTGCATATGCTCTCAGTGTACATAAAAGAAAAGATACGTTCATCAAGGTACAACATTTACAACACAATTGATGATCAATATATCAATATAAATCATAAGGATTGCCAGCAACAAGTTATAGTCATACAGTCATAAGTGGAAAGAGATGGGTGATGGGAACGATGAGACGATTAATAGTAGTGCAGATTCAGTAAATAGTCTGACAGTGTTGAGGGAATTATTTGTTTAGCAGAGTGATGGCCTTCGGGAAAAAAACTGTTCTTGTGTCTAGTTGTTCTGGTGTGCAGTGCTCTATAGCGTCGTTTTGAGGGTAGGAGTTGAAACAGTTTATGTCCTGGATGCGAGGGGTCTGTAAATATTTTCACGGCCCTCTTCTTGATTCGTGCAGTATACAGGTCCTCAATGGAAGGCAGGTTGGTAGCAATTATTTTTTCTGCAGTTCTAAAAAACACGGCTATGAACCATGGTTTTTCAACCATGATAAATTGGAGATAAGTGGACTTCAACTCCCAGAATTCCACAGCCAACATGGGCTGGTTGGGAATTCTGGGAGTTGAAGTCCCACCATCTTAAAGTCACCAAGGTTGAAAAACACTGCTATTACTTGTAAAAAAAAAAAAAAAAGCAACTTAAAAATACCAATTAAGATTGAATTTTGCAACGAGCCCTCTTAATTTCTGCATATGTCACTTCTGAATATTCATAGGCGGTGTATCAATTCAGCATTAAATCTTTTCATGCCCTTTGTAGGTTCTGCAAATGATTGCTTTCGCCATTGCCTAATTTAAACCACGCTCTCGCCATAAAATGATATTGGAAGGAGAATTTGGCCATAATAAAATTAACAAATAATTTTATGTTGCAAATATATATTAATATATTTTTTATATATATATAAATCAGGTCCCACCGAGATTCGAACTCGGATCGCTGGATTCAGAGTCCAGAGTGCTCACCATTACACCATGGAACCGCGACTGACAGGCAGCTTCACCGCTGTTCGCTCCCCCGCCGTCGGA
Organism: Ahaetulla prasina; assembly: GCF_028640845.1. NCBI lineage: Eukaryota > Metazoa > Chordata > Lepidosauria > Squamata > Colubridae > Ahaetulla > Ahaetulla prasina. Next base: position 3,506,481 of record NC_080542.1, read on the forward strand.
AAGGAGGCGGGGACGCCGCCCAGCCAATGGCGTCGCTGCTCATTTGCATTTCCCGTTCTTTCCTCGCTCACAGCCATTCGGGAAGCAAAAGGAGGGGAGGTTCTACGCGTGGGCGGGCCCAGGCCCGTTGCTTAGGAGAAGTGGGCGGGGTTTTTCCTCCTCGCTCCAGCTTTTCAGACCCCCTCCCTTTCCCGGGTCTGGTTAACCCTTGAATTGCCAGGCTCGACTGCGTTGCTTTTCGTTTTTCTTCTCTGAGCGAAATAATCCCATTTTTTCTCTCTCTCTCTCTCTTTCTCCCCCTGATCCATTCCGACTTTTCTTTTTTCGCTTTTCTCCTTTTTCTCCCGGGTCCTGGAACATCGATTTACCCGGCGGGGGCAACCCCAGAAGGTTTGTTTTATTATTATTATTATTTATTTCGATTTTTAGGCTGGCTGTGTTTGCAACCCTTGCAAAAAAAATTGAGGGATGGGGAAAATTGCAAACGAGAGATGGCGGCGGAGGAGGGGGGTTGCAGAAACCCGATGGGCGGAGGAATGCATGGCTTTGCAATTGTAAATTCTATGCAAAATTCTGTATATATGTGCATCATTCTGTATTATATGCATAATTCTGTATGTATGTGCATAATTCTGTATTTATGTGCATAATTCTGTATTATATGCATAATTCTGTATTTATGTGCATAATTCTGTATTATATGCATAAATCTGTATTTTTCTGTATTTACCAATATTTCTGTATTTACCAATATAACCGAATATTTATTCGGTTAGTATGCAGTATATATTGGAGAGCTGCATGCAACGAAATTTCACTTTAATGTATGCTGATTAGTGTACATTCAAAGTGACAATAATTCTATTCTATTCTATTCTATTCCATATTTTCTATTCTATTCTATTTCTGTTCTATTACAAGGGAAGAGATGATGGGTTCTCTTTATAGAGTTATCTATAGTGTTTGGCAATCCAGTTAGAATAGAATAGAATAGAATAGAATAGAATAGAATAGAATAGAATTTTATTGGCCAAGTGTGATTGGACACACAAGGAATTTGTCTTGGTGCATATGCTCTCAGTGTACATAAAAGAAAAGATAGGTTCATCAAGGTACAACATTTACAACACAATTGATGATCAATATATCAATATAAATCATTTGAAAATATATAAATATAATATATTTATATAAATATAAATATAAAAATATAAATCAGTTGAAAAGAGTTTCTAATTGGTGCATGCTACAACAACCCTGCAAGGAAGGACGGTTATTGGCGAGCCTGGTGACAAGGGGAGTCAATGTGAGGTTGGGTTGCGTGGTCCTGCGTAGAAGTCAGTTGGAGAAGATCCTGGGTAGGGGCTACTGCAAGGAGCTTTAATGGTTACTGTCTGGGGATGGGGTTGGCTAGATGGCCTCTCAGGGTCTTCTAACTACAATTCTAGGGGCTGTTCTTTCCTCTCTCTCTCTCTCTCTCTCTCTCTCTCTCTCGCAAGCTGCAGGCCTCAAAAACTTCATTCCAGGATTCTGAAAACAAAATAAAGATTGCCAGATGTTGGCAGGGTGGTCAGAGGGCCAAACTGTGGTGAAGGGAGTAGGAGAGTTATAGATCGATAAAAGTAGGTAGGTTGGTTGGTAGGTAGAGAAAGGGGAAAAAAAGAAAGAAAAAGAAAGAAAGAAAGAAAGAAAGGAAAGACAGAAAGAAAGAAAGAAAGAAAGAAAGAAAGAAAGAAAGAAAGAAAGAAAGAAGAAGGGAAGGAAGGATGGAAGGAGTGAAACAGAAAGGATAGGAGGAAAGAAGGAGGAGGAGGAATGAAGGGAGGAGAGAAGGAAAGAGAGCCAGGAGGAAGTAGAGAGAGAAAGGGAAGAAGGAAAAGGGAAGGATGGATGGAAGGAAAGAAGGGAAGAAAGAGGGAAGAAGAAAAGAGAGAAAGGAAAAAAGGGAAGGAGAAGGAGGAGGAAAGAAGGAAGGAAACAGAAAGGATTGGAGGAAAGAAGGATGAAGAGGAATGAAGCCAGGAGAGAAGGAAGAAAGTGAGACAGGAGGAAGAAGGAAAGGAAGGATGGATGGAGGATGGAAGAGGAGAAGGAAGAAGGAAGAAAGAAGAAGGAAGAAGGAAGAAAGAAAGGAAAAAGGGAAGGAGAAGGAGGAGGAAAGAAGGAAGGAAACAGAAAGGATAGGAGGAAAGGAGGAGGAGGAGGAATGAAGGGAGGAGAGAAGGAAAGAAAGTGAGACAGGAGGAAGAAGGGAAAGGGAAGGATGGATGGAGGATGGAAGAGGGAGAAGGAAGAAAGGGAAGAAAGAAAGAGGGAAGAAGAAAAGAGAGAAAGGAAAAAAGGGAAGGAGAAGGGAGGGAGGAAAGAAGGAAGGAAACAGAAAGGATTGGAGGAAAGAAGGATGAAGAGGAATGAAGCCAGGAGAGAAGGAAAGAAAGTGAGACAGGAGGAAGAAGGGAAAGGGAAGGATGGATGGAGGATGGAAGAGGGAGAAGGAAGAAAGGGAAGAAAGAAAGAGGGAAGAAAAAAAGAGAAAGGAAAAAAGGAAAACTTGGGGGAAGAAGATGGGAGGAAGGAAGGAAGGAAGAGTTTGCTGGTGAATTCGTGGTGCAACAGCGGGCCTGGCTCTTTGTGTTGCAACTGCACAGGATTTGAAGAGGAAAATCCAGCTGTTTTACAGCGCATTGGTGGTTCAGTGGTAGAATTCTCGCCTGCCACGCGGGAGGCCCGGGTTCGATTCCCGGCCAATGCAACACATTCTTTTTCTTCTTCTTCTTCTTCTTCTATATATTGTGACTTGTCTCGTTGTTGTCAGGACTATTTAATATGCTGCAGTGGAGGCACCTGTTGCTTTTTCTCCCTCCCCCTCCCATCGCTTAAGAATCCCCCCCCCCAGGAGTTTTCTTAAGAGCTGGGAGACCGGAGGCTTCTCCGCTTTGCGACCCCTCATGGATGGATGGATAATGATAGATAGATAGATAGATAGATAGATAGATAGATAGATAGATAGATAGATAGATAGTAGATGGATAGATAATAGATGATAGAGATAGATAAATTAGATAGATGATAGATAGATAGATAGATAGATAGATAGATAGATAGATAGTAGATGGATAGATAATAGATGATAGAGATAGATAGATAGATAGATAGATAGATAGATAGATAGATAGTAGATGGATAGATAATAGATGATAGAGATAGATAGATAGATAGATAGATAGATAGATAGATAGATAGATAGTAGATGGATAGATAATAGATGATAGATAGATAGATAGATAGATAGATAGATAGATAGTAGATGGATAGATAATAGATGATAGAGATAGATAGATAGATAGATAGATAGATAGATAGATAGATAGATAGATAGATAGATAGATAGATAATAGATGCTAGATACATAGAGAGATGGTAGGTAGATAGATAGACAAGGAAGGAAGGAGACAGAAAGGAAAGAGAGAAAGAGAGACGAATGGATAATGCTTTAGTTGTTTATGTTGTTTATGTTGTTCAAACCTGACAACTTGGGTGAACCTCAACTCCCAGAATTCCCCAGCCAGCCATAGGACCCTGCAAGGAGAGAGGCGGCCATTTTGTTAACGCCTCATTTTCTCTTCTTCTCTTCCAGCGACGTCCAGCATGGACGCTGACCGGCGGGACGCCGCTCTGTTATACGTGGTACAATCCGGCACGCTGATGATGGAGTACTTGCGAGCCCGCGGGGAAGCCTCTTCGGCCGCAGCCTCTCGGCGGCAGTGGGCCTTCCTGCACTCCCTAGGGCGGCGAGGAGGAGAGGAGAACGGAGAGGATGACCTGGGGGAGGAGAAGGAAGAGGAGGAGGAGGAGGAGGAGGACGGAGAGGAAGAAGAGGATGCCGAAGAGGATGAGGTCTTCCTGGCCAGACAGACCTGCAGTGCAGGTTTTAGACGCGGTGGACGCCTGCGTTCGGTGGAAAGACGCTTCTGGGCTCGGCCGCGCAGCACCGAGTGGTGGGACCGGACGGTCCTGGAGACCTGGGACGATAGCGAATGGTTGCAGAACTTCAGGATGTGCAAGGCGACCTTCTTGGACCTTTGCGCCCGGCTGTCTCCGGCTTTGCAGCGCCAAAAGACCCGGATGCGGATCCCGCTGAGTGTGGAGAAGCGGGTGGCCATCGCCATCTGGAAGCTGGCCACCTCTGTCTGCTACCGCGACGTAGGCAACCAATTCGGCGTTGGCAGATCCACCGCCGGCTCGGTGGTGCTGGAAGTCTGCCGGGCCATTCAGAGGGTGTTGATGCGCTCCACGGTGAACGTAGGGAACAACCTGGTGGCCATCGTCCGGGGCTTCGAGGCGAGGGGTTTCCCCAACTGCGCCGGCGTGGTGGGCACCAGCCACATGCCCATCTTGTGTCCTCCTCACCAAGCGTCGGAGTACGTCAACACCAAGGGCTACTACTCGATGGCCTTGCAAGCTTTGGTGGACCATCGAGGGAAGTTCACCCATCTGAGCGCCGGGTGGCCCGGGAAGACCCACGAAGCCAAGATCTTCAACAAGTCCACCTTGTTCACCAAAGGGCAGGAAGGGACGCTCTTCACTCCCGGTTCCGTGGAGATCAACGGCGTATCGGTCCCTCGGGTCATCATAGGAGGACTGGCCTACCCTCTCCTTCCGTGGTTGATGGTGCCCTACACGGAAGGTCTGGATGAGACCAAGGAGGTCTTCAACGCCACGTTGAGCCGGTGCCAGGAACCCCTGGAAGAAGCCTTCAGCCGCCTGAAGGGCCGGTGGCGCTGCCTGACGGGACGCAACGATTGCGCGGTGGAGAACCTTCCCCGCCTCATCTCGGCCTGTTGCGTCCTGCACAACATCTGTGAGGAGAAAGGGGAGGCCTACGAGGAGAAGTGGGAAGCGGAGGCCAGGCAGCTGGCCGCCACCTTCGAACAGCCCCTGCAGCGGCCCGATACGCGCATTAAGCCCGCTGCACGGTCGGAGAACGTCCGGGACGCTCTTTGCATGTACATCGCCGGGAAGATATGAGGAGCGGAAGGAAGTCGGCGGTGTGTCCGGCGAGAATTTCGGGGGAGACCCGGCCCGAATTGAGACTTTGCGCCCAGGTTGCACCCCAAAACAGTACAGGGGTCAGGTTGCACCCCAAAACAGTACCCAGAGTTCTGGGTAGCGGATTATATTCTTGAACTTGATTTTGGTGTGAAGAGTTGAGAAATGTAGGGTAGAGAATCCATAGATTAGTCGGCGTTTCACAATCTTGGCCGCTTTTCAGATGGGTGGACTTCAAATCCCAGAATTCCCCAGCCATTCTTAGAATAGTAGGCCACGTGTCTTAAAGTAGCTGAGGTTGCTGACCTCCATGTTGGGTGGGGAATTCTGGGAGTTGAAGTCCACCCATCTTAAAGTTACTAGGGTTGCTAACAGCCATATTGTCTGGGGAATTCTGGGAGTTGAAGTCCGAGCATCTTAAAGTGGCTGAGATTGCTGACCTCCATATTGTCTGGGGAATTCTGGGAATTGAAGTCCGCCCATCTTAAAAGTGGCTGAGTTTTCTGACCTCCATGTTGGCTTGGGAATTCTGGGAGTTGAAGTCCCCTCTCAACTTAAGGTTACCAAGGTTGCTGACCTCCATGTTGGCTGGGGATTTCTGGGAGTTGAAGTCCACCCATCTTAAAGTTACTAGGGTTGCTAACAGCCATATTGTCTGGGGAATTCTGGGAGTTGAAGTCCGAGCATCTTAAAGTGGCTGAGATTGCTGACCTCCATATTGTCTGGGGAATTCTGGGAATTGAAGTCCGCCCATCGTAAAAGTGGCTGAGTTTTCTGACCTCCATGTTGGCTTGGGAATTCTGGGAATTGAAGTCCGCCCATCTTAAAAGTGGCTGAGTTTTCTGACCTCCATGTTGGCTTGGGAATTCTGGGAGTTGAAGTCCCCTCTCAACTTAAGGTTACCAAGGTTGCTGACCTCCATGTTGGCTGGGGATTTCTGGGAGTTGAAGTCCCCCCATCTTAAAGTTACTAAGGTTGCTAACAGCCATATTGTCTGGGGAATTCTGGGATTTGAAGTCCCCCCATCTTAAAGTTACTAACAGCCATATTGTCTGGGGAATTCTGGGAGTTGAAGTCCACCCATCTTAAAAGTGGCTGAGATTGCTGACCTCCAGGTTGGCTGGGGAATTCTGGGAGTTGAAGTCCCCCCCACTCATCTTAAGGTTACCAAGGTTGCTGACCTCCATGTTGGCTGGGGAATTCTGGGAGTTGAAGTCCCACCCCCACTCATCTTCAGGTTACCAAGGTTGCTGACCTCCATGTTGGCTGGGGAATTCTGGGAGTTGAAGTCCACCCGTCTTAAAACTGCTGAGGTTGAGAGTCACTGCCTTACACGGACTTGAACCCTTCGCGTAAGTAGGGGGGGTGAGTCAATCAATTACCATTGACACTTTGTTTTGCAAAGCGGATTAAATACCCCAGTACCGTTTATCTGCCTCCGCAGAGTGCCTGGGGAAATGAAACACACCCGCTATTTAATTCTTTAATTCGTATTAGAGGATGATTGAGGATATGCATGGGCCTCCTGCCAAAAATTGCAATCGGTGCACCTGGTGATGCGGATCCTGGCTCAAACCCAGGCTTGCACCCACGTAAACCTGGTTAACAGTCTTCTCTAGCTAGCCTGGTAGCTAAGAGAACACACACGCACCCGCCCCGAGAGTCAGCGAGATGAACGGCAAATAAATTTAATAAATAATAATAAAATAATAATAATAGAAGGGAGTACACCAGATTGGGGTATGTTCCTATAGGATCTTTTTAAAACCAGCAATATGCCTTGTTTTGGTGGTGTTAGCCACTGGTTACTCCAGGTTTGGAACGGAAGCCAAAGTGCTCACGAGGACTAGAATCTTTGCAGACGTCGGATCCATTTTAAACTTCGTTTTGTTCCATTTCGCTGCCGCCCAAAAACTGCAGATCGGCACCTGCCGTTGGTAAATCTTTTCAGAGGCGTTGGGAATGAGCGAGCCGATATATACATTTAATAAATCAGTATTATTCTTCCTCAAAAATTATTTTCGGTCAGGAAAGAGTCAAAAAAAACAACGAGTCGATAGGTCAGCTGGAAACCTCTTTTATGACGGCCATTTAAAAATGGGTGGATTTTGCGACCATGGAGAAGCTGGATTCACTTAAGGACCGTGTGGCTAACTGAACAATACCGGTGAATCGCTTAACGGCCACGGTAAGTTGGTAAAATGAGGCAAAACTCAACTGTCTTGTTTAGCAACATAGGTTTTGGGCTCAATTGTGGTCGTACGTCGAGGACTATCGATGTTGGGCATTTTCTGTTACTGAAGAATTCATTTCTGGCGTTAAAAATCTGCGGTTGCATTTATACAACGCAATTAAGGTGCAAAACTATGAAGTTAATTCTCAATTGCACGCGACCCAACAAACCTGTTTCCTGCTTCGCCACATGCCTTAAATCATACAGCAGCCAAACAGGATGATGGAAACCACGATAAACGAAGAATTAAAAGATTATTTACCGGCGTGCCTCCTACACAAGCTCTATTTCGGTTTCTCGAACGCCGGTTCCACAGCTCGCCGAAAGAAAGTGGAGTCCAAAAATTTCTATTTTACCATGTCCCTAAGCTTGAGTTCAAATCCGGCTGCTAAAAATTCCAGCTGTAAAGGAGGACACATATCCGAGGTCAGGTTGTGTTGGGACATCACAAAACGTACACAACCCATCAGGCTTGTAGGATGGGAAGGTTGCTGGCTGGGGTGTGTCAAATGAAGCAACTCGTTTCCTCCATGAGGACTACAAACTTGTCAAGGGAGCACAACCATGTGACGGAAGAACTCAAAAGGGAATAAAACAGGCCACACAAACACACACACACACAATATATATAAAAATAGGACTGTGATGGCGAATCTATGACGTGTACTGGAAGTGGCACGCAGGGAGATTACCCCTTGCTCTTCCACATTCTGGCACGCCGGACAGCTGGTCTTCAAGTATGCGGAAAGTGCCGGAAAAGGGAAGAATGGCCGTCCGGCGCGCATGTGCATACCAGGAAAATGATTTTTGATTTCCGGCGCGCACATGCACCCCGGGCAGCTGCTCTTCGTGCACACATTAGCCCCAGAAACCGGAAGACCAGATGGACGGGGCGCATGCACATCGTAAACCGGAAGATCATTTTCCCGGAAGGCGCATGTGCACCGGGCGGCTGCTCTTCTGTTTCCGGTTCGTGCGCACTCCCGTTTCAGCACTCGGCGCCAAAAAGTTTCACCAACACTGAAATAGGGTTTAGGAGGCATGGGGGTAAGTAGAACAGCGCGGGGGGGGAGGTGATCAGCTGCGGCGCCCAATCCTTTTTTAACTTTTAAAAGCATTTTTTACAACCCATTTGGCCGAATAGGTTTTTTAAAAATGCTTTAAAAAGTTTTTTAAAAAGGCTCTGACAATGGTGCAGCTCAGCTGTGATCGGCAGAGCCTTTTTTTTAACCTTTTAAAAGCATTTTTTCCAATCTAATTCAGCTGAGTAAGTTGTAAAAAATGCTTTTAAAAGTTTTTTTAAAAAGGCTCTGATGATGGTGCGGTTCAGCTGTGATTGGCAGAGCCTTTTTTTTAACCTTTTAAAAGAATTTTTTACAACCTAATTCAGCCGAGTAATCTGTAAAAAATGCTTTTAAAAGTTTTTTAAAAAAGGCTCTGACGATGGTGCGGCTCAGCTGTGATCGGCAGAGCCTTTTTTTTTAACCTTTTAAAAGCATTTTTTACAACCCATTTGGCCGAATAGGTTGTAAAAAAAATGCTTTTAAAAGTTAAAAAAAGGCTCTGACGATGGTGCGGCTCAGCTGTGATTGGCAGAGTCTTTTTTTAACCTTTTAAAAGCATTTTTTACAACCCATTTGGCCGAATAGGTTGTAAAAAAAATGCTTTTAAAAGTTTTTTTAAAAAGGCTCTGACGATGGTGCGCCTCAGCTGTGATTGGCAGAGCCTTTTTTTTAACCTTTTAAAAGCATTTTTACAACCTAATTCTGCCGAATAAGTTGTAAAAAAATGCTTTTAAAAGTTTTTTTTTTAAAAAAAAGGCTCTGACGATCGCGTGACTCAGCTGTGATTGTCAGAGCCTCTTTGAAAAGCATTTTTTAAAAGAAGCCGCAAGTGAGCGACCGGGCGATTGGATGGGCATGGGCGGGCGGGGGAGGGATTTTTGCTACCGGTTCTCCGAAACACCTGCCACCATCGCTACCGGATCGGCTGATCCGGGCCGAACCGGAAGCATTTCGCCCCTGGTTTAGTGCAAATATACGCACGCTGGGGCACCGACCGTTCACACACACATTGATGGTATCGTCGGTAATTGCAGATTTGATTTCAAGATTTGGAGTGGTGCAGTGGCGTAGAGGCAGAGCTCTCGCCTCCCAATCAGGAGGCCAGGAGTTCGATCCTAGGTAGAGGCAGATATTTCCCTCTCTGGGCACAATCAGAATATATCTGCTGAACAAAACTCCAGACTGGCAACAGGGAAGGGCATCCGGCCAGTAAAAAACACTCTGCTAGCTCCATTCCAGCCTCCACTCCGTAAGGGATTACCGGGTCATTAAAAGAAAATGATGGATCTGGAGATTTTTTTGCTGAGTGATGATGATGATGGCTTGGGCGCCTTTATTGGAAAATGGCCAATCTGTGTGTTAGGGATGGAAAAACGAAAAGACCAACGCTGTAATATCATCAAATACATCTTTGCTAGCTGGGGAATCCTGGGAATTGAAGTCCACCCCGTAAAAGCCGCCGAGATTGAAATACAATGATTCAACCTACAGTTTTCAACCGAATTTGCCTGTAACTTGATTACCGATTGAAACCAAAGTAATACAAGCCACAATAAACAGGCAAAACGAAAGGACAACGCAAAATGAGGGACAGAAAAAAAATGCAAAGAACATTTGAATTTGGAAATGGATCAAGGCTACGAGCACACCTGTGCAAAGACACACAATACACACACAAAACATGAAAATTCAAACCCCAGTCGATTTTGCATTAACAGAACTCCTGAAATAATTCCACAAACTCAAGTTGAAGAGGGGCAGAAATTGCATTTCCTGTTACGTTTTATTTTGTGCAAATGTCTTTTGAGTCTTTTACACAGTTGACTTAACTCCGTAAAAGGTAACAGCCGTAGAACAATCATTCCTGGATTAAAAAGTCATTTTCCTACAGGACTTTTTTTTTAAAAAAAAATAAATCCTCAGTTTATTTGTCCTATTCGTTTATTCCTTTCAACCCTGTAAATTCCAAATCCCTCCTTTGAAAGCACTTAGCAGCGTAAGACAAAACTATATTAGTATCTATTATCTTCTAACAGGAACTGTGGCCCGCAAATAATATTAGACTATATTTACACGCTATACAAAAACGATCAAAAATCAATACAGAGTCCTCAACATATGACCGCAATGGAGGCCAAATTTTCCACGGCTCAGCAAGACAGCTGCGAAGGGAGTTCTGCCCCGTTTTAAGACCTTCCTCGCCGCCGCCGTTAAGCGAACCACGGCAGCTGTTTAAAATGACTCGCACGGTTGTTAAGTGAGTTGACTCGGCTTGTCAAGACGGTCGCGAAAGCGGATCGCGTGATCCCGGGATGCTGCACCCATCGTCAATACGAGTCGGTTGGCAAGGGTCCGAATTTGGATCGGAGGTTGCAACGGTTGTGGGAAAAACATACAAAGTCTTTTGTTTTTCAGCGCCGTAACTTTGAACTGTCACTAAGTGAGTGTTTGTAAGTTGGACTTGGCCTGTAATATAAGGAACTCCCCTTCTACTGCAAGGGGTGTCAAGCTCAAGGCCCGTGGGACGGATCCAGCCTGCAGCGTGGTCGGATCAGTGGTGGTATCCAAACGGTTCGTACTGGTTCTAGCGAACCGGTTAAACCTGCAGGTGCCGACCCAACCCGGCGCTATGCCGTCCTATTTAGCCATGTTTTCTAAGCCATGTGCATGCGTGGAAGCCACCCAGATGGTCACCCCTCGCCCGAGGTCAACCACAGCTCCGATGCGGCGCTCAACGAAATTGAGTTTCGACACCCCTGTTCTACTGCATTCTAGCCTTGATGTTAATTTTTTTTTTCAATTTAGGCCTCAGCGAGCTGGCAGATTTACTTCCGAAAACGTTACCCAAAGGGGCCACCGCCCAAGAAGGCCCCGTTGCTCATCACTACACTACAGAGCAAGGGTTTGGGGTTTGTTTGTTTTTGGCTGAACAGTGGATGCTTCAAAATTGCAAAGCCTCTGTTAACGTTGAGCTGACTGCAGAACCGAGGAATGAATTCAACGTTTTTGTCAAAGCTCAACGCACGCGGAACTTTTTAAGAATTCCCCCAACCGGCAAGTAATTTTTGTACGTGGCTGGAAAACCACCGTACATCTGAAATTGTTAAAGGCAGATGCTATGTGGACTTGGGCAGGTAGTTCACTTAGTGACCCCTGGCACCAAGGGAAAAAAACGACAGGATCATTTTTTTCGTAATTGTGACCGTGGCAGTATTTCCCGTGGTCATGTGATCAGAATTCAAACACTTGGCATTTGATTTAATTTTCTAATCACCTTTTATGATTCGATTAGCCCTTGGGCCATATCCAAAGCGCAGCGTTCCAGAAACAAATTATATACTAAAAGCAATTCAAAAATTGGATAAAATACGGTTTAAAATGAAGTTGGAATAAAATACAGTCCAAAATGAAATCGGAATAAAATAAATAAAAAAAAACCACTTGGCAGATGACTCATATTTATGATGGTCGCAGAGTCCCCTTTTGTGACCTTCTGACGAGCAAAGGCCATGGGGACGCCAAATTCATTTAACAACGGTGGTGCTCATTTAGCAACTGCAGTGATGCCGTGGCCTAGAGGGGGAGCTCTCGCCTCACAATCAGGAGACTGTGAGTTCGATCCTAGGTAGAGGCAGATATTTCTCTCTCTGGGCACAATGAGAATATATATCTGCTGAATATAACTCAGCACTGGAGATAGGAAAGGCATCCGGCCAGTAAACATTCAGTTGCCCTGACACCACCTTCCAAAGGATTACGGGGTCATTAAAAAGTGATTCCCTTAGCAAATCAAAAAGTCCTAAAATGGGGCAAAAACTCCCTTCGCAAATGTCTCACTTAGCAACAAAAATGTCGGGCTCCATCGTGGTCATACGTCGAGGACTACCTGTATACGGTGGGAAGAACGTTGCTTCACATCTGGAATTGGGAGGGGAAGATGATATTTGGACTTCGCAACGTAGGCAGGGAAACTGCATGGGGAAAAAATCCTTGGAATCTCCAGGAATTGAAAATACAGGGGAAGGAATTATTTTTTCCTAATCTTTTTTCAAAATTAGGAAGAAAAATAAGGCGGGGGGGGGAAGAGTTATGCGTTTGTTAGGCGGAGAGCTATGTCAATTACAGAAATAAATTTAAAACCAAAACGGCGCATAAGAGAACGGATTCTCCATCACATCTGCAACAGATGCATTGGTGGTTCAGTGGTAGAATTCTCGCCTGCCACGCGGGAGGCCCGGGTTCGATTCCCGGCCAATGCAACTTACTTTTTTTTTTTTTTGGTGGAAATCCCATTTTTCTAGGGAAATATATATGTATATATATATATATATATATATATATATATATGTATGTATGTATGTATGTATGTATGTATGTTTGTATGTATGTTTGTATGTAGGTCTTTGGTTATTCGGGTTTTCTCCCGCGTAAAATTGGAAGTGTCTTGGCGACGTTTCGACGAAGTCTCATTCGTCATCTTCAGGCTTCAGCTTCGTGCTTCAGCTTCGTGCTGAAGCCTGAAGATGACGAATGAGACTTCGTCGAAACGTCGCCAAGACACTTCCAATTTTACGCGGGAGAAAACCCGAATAGCCAAAGACCTACATATATATATATATTGCCAGCAATATCCTTCCCTGGGGAATTCTGGGAGTTGAAGTCCACATGTCTTAAAAAGTCAAAAACCACTGAGTTAGACGGATAAATTCATTCCTTGGGAGTTGAAGGTGATATAGCTAGCAGGGTTTCCAGTTTACCCACCCAATCAACACCCCTTGAGATAAAATAAGCTGCCCTCCCCCAAATCCCTCCCTCCCCACAGCTGTTTGGGGATAAGTTCCTGAATAATTTAACCAGTTGCTTTCCCAAAACTCCTTTACTTACCTGCAAAATTCTCAGGGTTCTACCTCAAAAACAGACAGTCCCCAATTTACAGCCTCAGTTTGGGAATCGGGTTTTCCCGTGGTTGTTAATGAGCCCCACTTAACGATTTTTACCACCTTTTCGCTACATTCGTGAAGCGAATCGCCGCTGCCCTTAAGCGAATCGCCTGGCCGCTAAACGAACCCCAGCTTCCTCCACTGACTTGGCTTGTGGGGAGCCAGGCGGGAAGGTCACAGATGGTGATCGAGGGGGAGCTACCACTGACGTAAGTCCAGGCCAGTTACTCGAATTGTGACTGTGAGGACGAGGGAACGGTCGTAAGTGTGAAACTCAAATCATCGGTCACTTGTTTCCAGTTTTCTCATCAATGGAAGACTGCTGGTATTGGAGGGTTGGGTGCCCCTGGCCTTTTAAAAAACCTTTACAAGCAATTTTAATTTTTTTAAAAAAAAATACCATTAAAAGAAACCAAACCATCAATGATTGTTACTTGAATTCCCAGGTTACGCTAAACCTTGATTCTTAAAAACCAGGGCGTGTTTCTGACGCCAACATATCCCGGGCATAAAACAAGAGTTTCTAAAATCATTCCTTTCGCTAGGACCCCACGATGCCTTCAGCCAGCGCCCACCGCCGCCACCCGGCTTTGGGCAAAGTGGGAATCCCAAGTCGCTAGTCCCTAAGAACTACCTTCGGTGGAGAACCCTACAGGACAGCTGCGAATGGGGGAAAAAATTGGTTTGCTGACAGCTACGATATCAGGGTTTGGGGTATTTTTTGAAGGAGCAAAGGGGGTGTGTGGTCACGAATATTTCCAAACCCCCCCCCCGCTTCCCCTAGGGCCAAGGGCGCCAGAAAGGGGGGTGCAGAGAGATGTTTTTGACTGATGGGGCGGCTCGGGGGTCTCTCATCTGGCCCCCCAGGTGTCCCGTGCTGCAGGAAGCCACATCCGAGCTTGCAAAAGTTCTGTTTGGCTGCAACGGGGAGCAGGGAGCCTTGGGACTCCCCGATGTAGATTCCTCGGACGTTGAACTGGGAGAGAACGTGGAAGGGGTCCAATCCGGAGGGGACGGTTCCAACGTCGCGGCGAGATAGACGTGCAGCGTCTCCCACAAGTGTCTTTGGACGGACGGAGGGCTTCGCCGGACGAAGGACTCCAGGTGTCCGAAACACGCCCGGAAACCCATGGCGTAGCATGTCCGCAGGTTGCCGTCGTCTTCGGAAGGATTCGCACCTGGAACAGGGGAATTGCAAGAGCCGGGAGGAGGCTGGTCACGCCCAACCCAAGGCAAGGGCAACCCTAACCGCCACCGGATCCAGAAATCAGCTGCTTTCCAGCTTCGGACAACCAGAATCACAGAACCGGAAGGGACCTTAGAGGTCTTCTAGTCCAACCCGCCCCCCCCGGCTCAAAAAGGTGACCCTAGAAGACCCCCATTTTAGGCCAATGGCTATCCAGTCGCTTCTTAAAAACCCAAAAAGGATTGCCAAGGTTTTTGCTGGCAAGGATCTCAAGGAAGTAGGAAGGTTTGACTGTCCGTTCCAGGGGTGAAATCTAAAAATTTTCCCTACCGGTTCTGTGGGCGTGGCTTAATTGGTGGGCGTGGCTTGGTGGTCAGACGACTGGGTGGGCGTGGCCAAGAACAACAAATAATAAAAATAATAAACGAAGTATACAAAACAGTAAGAGGTATCAAAAACCGACTTTCACATTTTACACACACACAACTCACACACACACAAAATGCCACATACAGCTTTCTGAGATTTTGTGTGGTTGTGTAGTCAGAGTGAAACACTACAGAAAGACACCGAATCTCAGAAAGCTGCACAAATATTTTATGTTATTATTTTATTTTATTGTGGACTTCAACTCCCAGAGTTCCTCAGCTAGCAAAGCAGGAAGTCAAAGCAAGCTTTTTTTTTTCCTTCGGTAGCTGAAGAAAACATGCAGTTGCAGCCGAAAAGGAGCAGTAATTATAGGTAAGTGAGGAGGGGGAATTGGCTGGGCATGGGTGGGGGCTCTTGTAAGTGGGGGCTGTTAAAAAGTGAGGTGTTTTTTTTACTTTTAAAGGCATGTTTCGGCTGAAGAAAAACTTTTAAAAGTAAAAAAAAAACCTCTGCTGATGGTGCGGCTCAGCAGAGGCGGTGGGGGGGGCGGGGCCAGGGATTTTTGCTACCGGTCCTCCGAACCAGCAGCCGCCATCGCTACCTAATCGGGGGAGCCGGTGCGAACCGGGAGCATTTCACCCCTGGTCCGTTCCCCAACCGGGTATCCTCGCGCTTATGACCATCACAGCTTCCCGTGGCCGTGGGAAGGCACTTGGCAACCGACTCATATTTAGGATGGTTACAGTGTCAAAGTTGCAACGGAGCTGGGAAAAAGTGACTTACAACCAGTCTTCGCACTTACGACCGGTCCTTGCACTTATGACCAAAGCAGCTCCCATGGGCCCATGATCAAAATTCAGGCACTTGGCAACTGACTCGTATTTATGACGGTTACAGTGTCGAAGTTGCAATAATGCTGGGGAAGTGACTTACAACCGGTCCTCACACTTATGACTGGTTCCTCGCACTTATGCCCATCGCAGCTTCCCGTGGGTCACGTGATCAAAATTCAGGCACTTGGCAACTGATTGGTATTTATGACCGTTGCCTGTGTCACATGATCCCCTTTTGCAAACCTTCTGACCAGCCAAATCAAAAGGGGAAAAGCCGGATTCGCTTAATGACCGGGCGAGTCACTTCACAGCTGCAGGGATCTGCCTAACCATCGAGGGCAAAGGAGGTTGTAAAATTGGGGCAAGACTCACTTAAGAATGGCCTTGCTTAGCTTCAGGTTTGACAGCTTGAAACCCTGCTGTCGTTTTTCCTCTTCCAGGCTAATGAAAACAGAGAATTCTAAAAACTGAGAATGGGTTTAAATTTAGGGAAATTTAGGGTAGTGACACCTTGTCGTCCAGAGTTCACTGCATTTGGAGTTTCCTTCCTTTTTAAAAAATTTCCTTTCAGCAAGTGGATCAGTAAACGATATTCAGCTGGTTCGTGCTGATTCGTGCTGGTTCGTACTGGTTCGAGTGAACTGATAGCGGAGATCTCAGGTGGTCCTGTCCACCCGCCCCGGCGTAAAGACGTCCTATTTATCCACGTTTTCAAGGTCGGGTGCATGCGCGAAAGGCACGCATGCAAGCAAAGCGCACGTGCGGAAGGCCGGGTGTGTGCGCATGTGAAGCAAGTTTGTGCACGAGCGGCGAACCGGTGGTAAGAATATGTGAAACTCACCACTGAAGAATTTTTTAAAAAAGTTTGTAAAAAGAGACTGGACGGCGACTTCTTTGAAGTTGTCTGAAGGGGAGGGGTTTCCTGCGTGAGTAGTGGGTTGGGCTAGAAGACCTCCAAGGTCCCTTCCAACTCTTGTCGTTTTTGCATATGAAATTTGAATTTCCATGGCTACCCTCCATGCTGCTTTTTGCCTTCCTACCCACCCGCCACCGAGGCGAATTTTACTTACCCTGGGGGACTGCTGCCTGATTCCTCTCCTGCAGGTATCCCACGGCGATCTCCAGGATCTCCGCCTTCTCCACTTTGGGGTTCTTGAGGGTCTGTGAAGGAAAGAAGGTCCGAAAAGAGAGGGCTGAAAGGGCAACGCGAAACTCCTCGCGCTGCCTGCTAAGTGGAACCTCCCCAGCCAGGAGCAGTGTATCTGCATCCCACTGGAAAAGACAGAATAGAAGCTAAGTCGCCGGAGTTTCTTTCCCAACAGAGGGTGGCAGAAAAGAAGATGAAATAATGTGAGCGTGAGTGATAATGTGCTTTTCCCCCACCCCCAAGTCTTGGCCCCTTTAAGGTGGGGTGGACTTCAACTCCCAGAATTCCCTTCCCATGCAAATAACCAATAGAGGCATGGACTAGCCTTGCCATTTTTAGGGATACCTCTTTAAGAGCTGGGTCAGGTAGAGCAGGAGCTCCCTCTGCTGGCCGGTAAAGAAATATATGAATTATACATTTGGAAGCGATTCAAAAATTGAAGACTGCAAGACCAATTTGGGCTCTTACATCTTGGCGGAGATTTAATTCTTTAATTTATTTACATCCTGCTTTTATTGTTTTTTATAAATAAAATAACCTCATGGCAGCGGACATACCGGATATTCTTTCTTCCTCCTATTTTTCTCACAACAACAACCCTGTGAGGTGGGATGGATCCAGAGTCACCCAGCTGGCTTTCATACCTAAGGCAGGACTAGAACTCACTATCTCCTAGGTGACTGGCCCATCTAGCCAGTTTTTGTGCCTAAGGCAGGACTAGAATACATGGTCTCCTGGTGATTGGCCCAAAGTTATCCAACCGGCTTTCACACCTAGGGTGGGACTAGAACACACTGTCTCCTGGTGATTGGTGCCAAGTCACCCAACCAGCTTTCACACCTAGGGTGGGACTAGAACTCACCGTCTCCGGGTGATTGGCCCAAAGTCACCCAACCAACTTTCACACCTAGGGTGGGACTAGAACTCACCGTCTCCGGGTGATTGGCCCAAAGTCACCCAACCAACTTTCACACCTAGGGTGGGACTAGAACACACTGTCTCCTGGTGATTGGCCCAAAGTCACCCAACCAGCTTTCACACCTAGGGTGGGACTAGAACTCACCGTCTCCGGGTGATTGGCCCAAAGTCACCCAACCAACTTTCACACCTAGGGTGGGACTAGAACTCACCATCTCCTGGTGATTGGCCCTAAGTCACCTAACCAGCTTTCACACCAGGGTGGGACTAGAACTCACCGTCTCCTGGTGATTGGCCCTAAGTCACCTAACCAGCTTTCACACCAGGGTGGGACTAGAACTCACCGTCTCCTGGTGATTGGCCCTAAGTCACCTAACCAGCTTTCACACCTAGGGTGGGACTAGAACTCACCGTCTCCTGGTGATTGGCCCTAAGTCACCTAACCAGCTTTCACACCTAGGGTGGGACTAGAACTCACCGTCTCCTGGTGATTGGTGCCAAGTCACCCAACCAGCTTTCACACCTAGGGTGGGACTAGAACTCACCGTCTCCAGGTGATTGGCGCCAAGTCACCCAACCAGCTTTCACACCTAGGGTGGGACTAGAACTCACCATCTCCTGGTCATTGGTGCCAAGCCACCCAACCAGCTTTCACACCTAGGGTGGGACTAGAACTCACCGTCTCCTGGTGATTGGTGCCAAGTCACCCAACCAGCTTTCACACCTAGGGTGGGACTAGAACTCACTGTGTCCTGGCCAGCTTCGGTGCCTAAGGGAGAATTAGAACTCCCAATCTCCTGGTTTTTAGCCTGGTGCCTTCACCACTAGACCAAACTGGCTCTCAAACAGAGATGTCCCTATATCACACTTCCTCTCGTGTGTATGTGTGTGTGTGTTGTGTAAGGGATGGAGGGAGGGGTCAATCTTTAAGGGGCATAATTCGCTGACCTGGCAGTGGGTTTTTTGCAGGAGAAGCAGGCGCAATTCTTCCAAATTCTTATTGATACGGTCTCGGCGGCGTTTCTCCACTAAGGGCTTCAGCATCTGGGGAGAGAAAAAAAAAGGGGGGGTTGACCCCTGGGTGGGGTGGGCTATCTTCTTTTAATGACCCCATAATCCCTTGCAGGGTGGAGTCTCGGGCAACTGAATGGAGCTAGCAGAGTGGGGTGTTTTTTTTTTACTGGCCAGATGCCTTTCCTGTTGCCAGTGGGGAGTTTTGTTCAGCAGATAAGTTCTCAGTGTGTCCAGAAGGAGAAATATCTGCCTCTACCTAGGATCGAACTCACGGCCTCCTGATTGGGAGGCGAGAGCTCCACCTCTGGGCCACAGCACCATTCCTACTGGTTAATTCTAAATGCACCAGAAAATTTAGATTTTCTTTTTTTGGGGGGTCCGGCGCCTGGATTTAAGGTTCTGGACCTAAAGAAGGGATGGAAAATTGGCCGGTGCCACACAAGGGTGTGTGTGTGTGAGTGTGTGTGTTTGTGTGTGTGTGTGTGCTATCACTCTGCTAAACAAATAATTCCATCAACACTGTCAAACTATTTACTGAATCTGCACTACTATTATTCTTCTCATCGTTCCCATCACCAATCTCCTTCCACTTATGACTGTATGACTGTAACTTTGTTGCTGGCAATCCTTATGATTTATATTGATATACTGACCATCAATTGTGTTGTAAATGTTGTACCTTGATGAAGGTATCTTTTCTTTTATGTACACTGAGAGCATATGCACCGAGACAAATTCCTTGTGTGTCCAATCACACTTGGCCAATAAAAAATTCTATTCTATTCTATTCTATTCTATTCTATTCTATTCTATTCTATTCTATTCTATTCTATTCCCTTCCATATTTTCTATTCTATTCCATTCCATTCCATTCCATATTTTCTTTTTTATTCTATTCCATTCCATATTTTCTTTTTTCTTTTCTATTCTATTCCCTTCCATATTTTCTATTCTATTCTATTCTATTCTATTCTATTCTATTCTATTCTATTCTATTCTATTCTGAGGACAATCTACAGTACATAGATATCACATGGAAGATGGGGGTCAACTCCTGTCTGGAGGCTGCTGAAGCCCCCAATGATAGGAAATGGGTGTTGTGGTCCGCCAGCAGTCTGCGGAGCTGGCAACAGAATCAGACAGCAATGAGGCTGAGGAAGAACATGGGCCAGTTCTGGAGGCTGGGGAAGGCCCAGGTGAGGGTTCTGCATCGGAGGAAGAGGTGGGGCCAGGGCCATCGGAGAGTGATGTGCGGACTCCGGAGCCTCCAGAGACTGACAGTAGTGAGGCAGAGGAACAGGAGGAGCCTGTTCCTAGTGCACGCATGAGAAGAGCTGCCAGAAGGCAAGAGCAGCTCAAGCAAAAAGGACGACTCAGGAGTAAGGCCAGGAGATGATTGGCCCCTCCCATAAGGCTTTAAAGACCAGCAACGGCATTTGGGCTCTTTGCCGGAAAACAACGTTGATAGCTTTGTCTTGCGGTATTCGTTTCGTATCTGCGTCTTCTGAACTTTTACCAAGAAAGGCCTTTGCCAGTTTGCCTAATTGGACCAAGGTTGGTGATAAGCCTGAAGAATTGTGTTATGTGGAATTTACTTTGATTTAATTTGGACTACGTTGAGAATGAGTTAATCCTCAGCTGTGCTAATAAAGTTTGTTTGTTTTTACATTGACTGAGTTTCCTACTACCAACTTGGGCCTGGGTCACAACAGGAGGGGATCAACGGCGGTCCCCAAATTTCCGGCAGCTGGAGTGGAGTTAAATCGGAAAGGCTGGATTAGGGTTTGATATCTGATGCCCCCCCCCCAAGAATTAACTTTTTACTAAGATATTCCAGCTGTGTTTCTCAGCTTCTGCAACTTTTGAGACCTGTGGACTTCAACTCCCAGAATTCCTCAGCCAGCTGTGGTGGCTGCTGGGGAATTCTGGGAGTTGGAAGTCCACTGCTTTGGATTAAAGTGGTGCAGGAAAGCACTTCATTCATGCAGATTATTTCATTTCATTTCATTATTTTTATTTCGTTGCATTATTTTTATTTTTTTATTTTATTTCATTTCATTTGTATTTCATTTCATTGCATTATTTTTATTTTGTTTCATTTTGTTTCATTTGTATTTCACTTCATTTCATTTCATATCATTATTTTATTTTATTATTATTTTCATTTAGTTTTATTTTCTTATATTCTTTTAATTACTTTTATTATTTGATTTGATTTTTTAAAAAAAAATTATATTGCCCCCTACTAACTCGCTCCTGGGGGTGAC